>NC_142359.1:17903629-18055046 GCF_059441175.1 Urocampus carinirostris
ACTTTTTTTAAAATGCAATCACCACGAAAAAAAAAACACTGAGGATTTACTCTATTAACAAAATTATTCACATTTGAACATGTTTGTTTTTATTCTAGGGAGCATGTGTGTCTGCTACTGTCTACCCGATTATGATGAACCGGATCTCATCTATTCCGTGGTTTTAGTTCACAAAGGTGCGTGTGTGTGAGTCTGTGTGCGTTACCTCCAGTCACGGTGCTCCAAATGTTTAGGGTCGGTATGTCAAGTCATTTCCTATTCATTCTCTTTCAGATTGCAGAAAGACTTTCCGGGTCAAATTGGGACAGCCGATTCAGAATGCAATGATGCACCAACTGCTCTTCATCCCTATAGGTCACACAGAGATACATATTTCTGCCCTTTTGAAATACCGTATTTTCCTCACTATAAGGCACACCAGCTTATAAGGCGCACCCCGTCAAAAAATTGTCTTTTTTTTTTTTTTTAATTCTATATAAAGCGCACTGGACTCTAAGCGGGGTTCTCTTGGATCCTGGAAAAGTTTCAAAATGCATTGCCTTTTTATGTGATGTTTTTCTAGCGATTCAGTAGATGGAATTCGGATTTCATTCCTATTGCATTCAATATGATATAACTGTGAACAACCTTCCATATTCCCTAGCAGTCTGGTGGTTTAGGAATCGGTGCTCTTACCTTATTTGAGCATTGTTGCCACCATTAATATGCAATTGAGATCAGTGCAAATTTTTATTGACTAATCAATGATCGCACAGATATAGCAACACAATTCAAATGTTGTCCGCATATAGTGTAAGGCACACCGGATTATAAGACACATGTTCGAATTTCTGTCCAATTTGGGGTTATTGGATGCGCGTCATAGACTGGAAAATACGGTAATTCCGAATTGCAACTCAAGAGTATGTGGCCTAATTTATGTCTGTACACTTACAGCAAATGCTGACATGTGAGTTTATTTCCATATGAAGGTTACTATGTTCTGGTGTATCTGCATGCTTGTTTCCTGCACTGCATCAACACCAGGCAGCAGGAGATGCTCTGCCACTCCCTCTTCCTGTCTGGTAGGTTTAACGACTAAGCCTTACCTCATGTACTTCATCTGTGGCCCACGTGTATAAATATGCACGAGGAAAAGGGGACTATGATTGCGTACAAAATGAAATGATAATTTTCCTTTGTGACTTCTCTTTGCAAGGTTCAAAGCTTTGTAAGAACCCAAAAAGACGTATTCAAATGGCAAAATATAAGAACCACAGTACAGATGGAGTGAAGTTATATGACACATCTTTCTCCTGAGGCCATGCAATTTTCAAGTATGCTTAATGTTTAGGAGATGAAGCGGATTTAGGCCTCCCGTCAAAATGCGGAAAGTTCACTATACTGCATTCGGAAGAAGAGTCATCTGCAGCTCTGTTTGACGTGGCAGGGGGCACTATCCATGGTGTCGACCTCAGCCCTGCCGGCCTTTTGCAGATTTTACAATCAGATTTGCCTCCTGGGTGAGTGCCGCCTAAAGTAAGAAATATGTTAGATATATATATCTGATTCAGGCAAAGATTTTGTTATATTTGCGTCCTTCATGTATCTCCCAAGAAGAGCCTGCAACACGACTGATGCTCAACGGCTGGCCGCCCTCCACTGCTTGATTCTTCAATGCGGAAATGACCAAAACGTGGAGCTGGAGGTACGCGCTGACATTTAAGCATTCTTTTGAATTAAAAGGCTATTATTTTCACATCTGCATGCCGGCAGATCATTGAGTGGCTGTGTGACAATCCAAAAGTTTTTGACTCATTTCACCAGATCCAGGAGTTCATTTTAGGTGAGCGTAGAAAGGCGTTGTAATTTATTAAAAACACTCAAGAAGATGCTGTAGTTTTTTTTGTATATTGATTGTTAAATGGGTTTTGCAGTATCTCTGTACAGGATAAACTACCAGAGGTTCCTCGGCTTGGATAATCTGCTGCCTTGCTCATCGGTGTTTGACATGAAAGTAAGCGCCACTCCGTTTGGACTTCCTATTATTCAGTATTCAGTCAACCACCAATTGTGCAAGCTCTCCCACTTCATAAGTATACCCTAATTCAAAAAATGGAGAAAATTACATGGTCTGATTCTTAAATTATCTATTTGCAAGTCATAGTGCAAAGTAAGTATTTAGAGAATATTATTAGTTCATCTCAATACCTAGCTTCATATTTAGGATTAGCGATACTAGATATTTCGGTATTGATCCAATACATGTCAATCCGTTGTGTTATCAATCGATACCGATCCGATACCAATACTTTTTGCTGGGAATAGCCATGATCATTGAATCATTTAACCTTTACCCATTGAGTTAGTTTATAATTACAATGAACACAGCACAAACATTGTAAGCACTAAAAAATTTAATGTTTTGATGATGAATTGCAAACTTTAATAGCATAAGAAAATGAAAGGAAATATTTCTATTACAACTGTTTCAGAACAGAAGCTAGAGAATCAAACCAAAGAAAGCAGCCATGTAAAAAAATGCAAATACTGTATAACAATGTTATTCAGAGAACTAAAATACCTTCCATTGCACAATATTTTCATAGTAAATTCAATCTCTCGGTTACTCCGTTGCCATAGTGACAACAGATTAACAGGTTTTTGTTCAGGAACAGTAACATGTTTAAATCTTTAGTTGTGGCTCGTTGTTCTCTGCAGGGTGAGCATCTGTTTATGTAAACATGTGGTGTTGCCACAATAGTGGACCACTTCACCATATCAATTACACCTGGGATTGCCCTTTGAAAAAAAGGTTTGAACCGTGCCGCGCTTACCTTTTGCCTCTGTCATTCTTAGCTCATGGTAGGGGAATGTCTATAGATTTAGCCCTTCTACCTTGCAGGCAGGATGCAACTGCTGGCTAGGTTGGGTGAGGTGTTAAAACTGACAGTAGTTACACACTCAGGCAGAAACTTAGAGTGGCCAAGAGCGCTGAGGGTGTGTGTGTGTGAGAGAGTGAGAGAGAGTGAGAGAGCGAGAGAGAGTGACTGAGAGAGAGAGAGAGAGAGAGAGAGAGAGAGAGAGAGACTGGTTACACGATATACATAGAGAGGCAGTGCTTTGAGGAAATTAATGTAGAAGCAAAGTATCGATCAGATACAAGTGATTGCTTAGTATGGATAATAGTGATATTAGGATTGATCCGCCTACCCCTATTGCATACCCTTTTTTTGCAATGAAAGATTAAAGGTTTTATGTAAGTGTTCACAAGGCTTTCACGCATTGTTTCTGGTAATATGGACCATTCCTCCATTAAATCTCCTATACAGCAGTGATGTTTTGGGACGGTTGCTGGGCAATACGAAAGCTTAAGATTTTCTATGGGGTTGGGTCCCGGGCCCCTCCGGGACCATGAAATATTTTTTATGAACCCAATCCGGTGTTACCCAGGCTGTGTGTTTGGGATAAAGCTAATGTCTCATTTTTAATGTACTTGCTGACAGAACCCGTTTTTTTTTCTAAAAATCTCTGAATGCATTGTTCCATTCATGTTTCCTTTCACGCGGAACAATCATCCTGGTTCTTTTACAGATAAAAGCTCCCAATGATTGATGTTCCCACCCCAATCTCAACAGTAAGCATGGTGTTTTTTGTTTTCAAGTCAGTATTAACTTTTCTCCCAACATTGTGTTCCTAACAAAAGTTCCATTTGGTTTAATCTGACCATATGTCATTCTCCCAGCTTCTTTTGGATCGCCCAAGTGCCTTTCAGCAAATTTTAGATGGGCCCAAATGTGACATATAATATAGTGTGTTTCTGAATGTAGACATGGTTACTTTGGTCTTAGCTTTCTTGCTATTGTTGTATGGTTTCGGCATTTTTGCTCAATCTTGTAATCATTTTGACCCAACAGGGTAACTCTCACATGAAGCCCCAGATCCAGGGAAATCATCAGTAGTCCTGTATGTCTTCTAATAATTGCTCCCACAATTGATTTCTTCTCCACAAACTGCCTGCCTATTACATATTCAATCCTACAAGCCCCTGTAATCTTTCTAAGTGGAAGAACTTGCAAAATTAATATTTGACAAAAAAAAAAATTCCAACTGCGAATCTTGGCACCCGACTCACTCTCTCAGCCTTGCAGGAGGTACCACTTTGTCTGATGGAGATCCCTGGTGTGCTGTGCAACACTCACTTGCATACTGAGTCTGGCTTTAAAGGAAAGGTAATGACATGCCTGAAATTGTAACAGTTTTTTTGTCATCTACTCTATGTGTTGGAATGTGGGATAAATACATATTGTGATGGTATATGTTTCTGACTATTGTTTGGTTGGTAGTGTGGACAATCAAATACTTGAATAAGTTCTAATTAATCTCATAAGAAGGGTTAAATATTCTTCTTTGTCCCATTGTAGCAATATATTTCAATCGGAACACACACAAGTAGTTAATTAAGTTGGAATTGTGTACAAGTTTAATACTAATCTACAAATGGGATACAAGAACTAAGGCTGATAATTAAAGACAGAAAAGATAAAAGCAGGATTAAGCTAACAAAATAAAGGGAGAAGAAAAACGCAGTTGCCCCAACCTGAGATATCTAGAAGCCTCCTTACAATGTGAGACTTAGGTGATATTTAACTGGACCACTCGAAAACCCAGTTTGCACTGATTCATACCACCTGATCTGCAAAGATGCAACTTATGATTGGGTTGGCAAAGATGAATAACCCCTCAAGTCTTTTGAATTGCAGCTTGAAATTCTTAAGTCTGCTGGTTTGCTGCTAAGCGGGATTCAGTGTCCATACAGACCTGACTGAAACCTTCAGGTAACCTGTCTTGGCTTCCAAGCCTGGCAGTATACTAAGAGTTTTTGGCACTTAGGCCTATTGCAACAGCAACAGAGGCACTCTCAGAGCGTGAGGAGCATGCACTTTTCGGAATAATCAGCTAAAAGATATGGAGCTCAGAGGAGCTTGAGCACCAAGGACAAAAGACAAAGCAGACTTTCCAACATGTGGTTAGTAAGACAATGCCTTATTGCCTCTAGGTCATGAACTCTTCCCCACCATTGAGCTCTCACAAATGCGTGAGGGATAGCCACTCATAATTCTTCAGAAAGGAGAGTCTTACGATTAAATTCAGTCTTCTTTGTGTTAAGATTCCAAAGAAAATGGACAAACTGTATAAACTGTCTGTCATAATTGCCAATTGGGAACACCTGCGGCGGCTTGATTGGCACCAACAGCCCGGACAAGCTGATTGATGGCCACACCCTTCTTAAACCCCCGGCTTCAGTTCAGTCTTTGTAAGATCGTTGCGAGCTGTTGTGTTTCATTTAGAGAGCGTTCCCGTCCGACTTTGTCCTTGTTAAAACCCGTCTCCTGCCTGATCTCCGTTTTGACCCGTTTCTGGACCTGACTATGCCTGTTCTGCCTGCCCCTGTTACCTGACCTGTTTTGCTTCGTTTCCTGCCTGGCTCCTGCCTACGACCCAGATTACGAATTTGACATCGCCTCTGTCACAGACCAGTATGGACACAGGACTCAATTGCATACATTCCTCAGTGTTTATTGAAAAGAGAGGGAGAGTAAGGCTTGCTTGCTTGATCCGACGACTGGCGGAAAACGGATGCTAGCGAGGCGGGAGTGACACTTCCGTGTCAGACGAAGACAGGCAGGAATGGTAAGTCGTTTGGCCGGGGCTGGAGATCAGAGGCGATGTCAAGTTCGTAATCGGGGTCGTAGGCAGGAGGCAAGCAGGATCGAAGCAAAACGGGTCAGGTAACAGGGGTAGGCAGAACAGGCGTAGTCAGGTCCAGAAACGGGTCAAAACGGAGATGAGGCAGGAGAGGGGTTTTAACAGGGACGGAGTCGGACGGGAACGCTCACTGAGTGAAACACAACAGCTCGCAACGATCTGACAAAGTCTGAACTGAAGCCAGAGGCTTAAGAAGGGTGTGGCCACCAATCAGCTGGTCCGGGTTGTTTGTGCCAATGAAGCCGCCGCGGGTGTTCCCAATTGGCAATTATGACACTGTCAGAAATGCAGGCTTTACTGAGGGTTAGTTACTTTGTTACTCAGCTACATTTCTCTCAACAAATGTTTGACATATATGTATACAGAATGTAACAGAATTGCAAAGTGGTTACGAATTTATTTGAGTCTGTAAGGTAGTTGGCCTGCTTTGTGCTTCATTCAGGCCGGCCGTGTTCAGGGCTTCTGGTCCGAGCTGCAGTGGAACATAGAAAGGACGGCATACTTGGACGTCGAACCCAAGCCAAGATACAGAACTTCCCACATTCGGGCCTACTGGAGCAAACTTGTAATTGCCGACAAATGTTTTCATGCCAGCTCAATGCCTAGTCTTCTGTTCTTCTTCTAGAGGACTGAAAAACCATCCAGCTACACGAGTAATTTGTTGGAGAACACTAAGAAGTAGGTCTTTTATTCTGTTTTAGGATTTTTTTGTCATTGAAAGAGCAACACTCTGATTGACGAACAATAATTACATCAAACATTTAGGGGGGAATAAAAAACACAAATTATTTGATTGATCTAAACCAGGGGTCTCCAACATGGGTGCCCTAAGGACAGCTGAGGTGCCCATAGACCTGCCTGAGTAGAGTTTACCAGTGCTGGGTCATTGTGATTTTCTATTAAAAATGCTTTAAGTGGGTGACTGACTTTATTTAACCCCACTTCCAATATCTAACCTGTCCATAGCATAGTAACAACGTAGTAATAACATCACATTTTGATATTTTAGAAATGCATTTCAAATTTGGTGCACTTTGCACTAATTGGTAACAAAAATAAGATTGTTTTTTGGGGGATTGTTTATTTAAAACACAACATCTCTTTGCAGTTTCTTTATAGAGAGAAAAGAACTATAAATATAGTTTTAGACAAAATGAATTTCGGATGATTTTTCAAAAAATATTAATTTGGGGTCGCTTATGACAAAACAACATAATAATATATCTAAAAGAAAAAAGTGTAGTATAGAAGTACATTTAAAAATGTGTAAGAGATTTTGAAAACAATACAATTTTGTGGTTTTAACATAATTTTGAGCTAGGATCTGGGTGGGATCGGATAAAATTGGGTGTTGCATAAAAAAACCTTTTAATAAAAAATGTCCACTGTGCCTAAATAGCTTTAAAAGTAAAACACATCCAGAATGAAAATGAAAATCAATCAATATGTAATAAATTAATCCATAATTTGTTTGGGCAGCACTTACATTAAAGGGTCAGTGTGCATTATTTGACCATTGGATGTTGCTCTATTGTGTATTCCAACCTAAAATGATTGCTAAAAAGCACAAGGAAGAACTACTGAGACTCAAAGTGACCAACCTGCACCACTGTACTTCTCAATTTCCTGGCTAGCCTTTCACAATAATTTTGTATTTTTGGGTATCCTTAGCAGCAAGATGCTGGATAATTCTATCACCTACCTCTAGGTGAGGTTAATTTAAATGCAACTTTATCGACCAATGAGTATTTAATAGTTTTTAGTATAGTTCATATATTTTTGTTTATTTTTAAAATTCAAATTTTTACGATTTTTTTCACCTTTGGGGCCGATTAACAGGACACATAGTCCCTTTTCACTTTCGTATTGAGGCGGGAGCCCCAAACTATCGTCCCTCAGGCCACAGTTGTCCCCCCCAGGACACGATTTAAGACCCTTGTTTAACCAAATTTTTGGGATATCTGAATTTATTTGCTTGTGAAGTGACTAAGCATTTAATTATAATTACTATTGTATATTTTAATACTACTATTATTAGAAATTGTAGGAGTAGTAGCCGTAGCATACTAATATTATTGATTTATTTTTTGGATAAAATATCTCCACCAGCACATCTGAGCACGATTATCTTTAAAATTCTTAAAAAGATAAACGCATTGTTGTTTTGACTGATATTCATGAGGTAAAAATTCAAACTTACAAGTAAAGTAGATTTTACTAAAATGCTTTTCTGTTTTTCTAGAGTTCTTGGGATGGTGGAGTCTTGGCGTCACGGTAATACACCCCTCACACTTGTGTTTTGTGAGCGTATGCACGTGTCTTGTCACGTTCTTTGTGGGTGCTGAAGAGCAAAACAGCCGTGACCTCGTCACGCCTGAATATTTCGAGGATTAGGCAAAAAAAAAAGATAAAAAGAGAAGGAAAAATGAAGTAAGGGAACGAGGAGGGATAAAAAAATTGGATGGGGAGTGCTTCCCATCATGTTGCGCCTTGTACAGCTGTTGGGCATCAAGACATTTTTCTTTTACATCATTTGATTGATATGAATTCAAATACAGTATTATCTCATGGTCTACAATGACTACCACGAGTTAAAGTCATAACATCAATTAAAGTGGCAGCCCATAACAAACGTGATGATGAAACCCAGATTTCCAACATACTATGCAGTAATGTTTTTTTAAACTCCTATTACCTGCGAGCAAAGCAGAATTTAAGCATTTATATTTGTTTGTTTGCTTTTCTTTTTGTTTGTATGTCTGCCCACCCTGGAAAAGGCAGGTTACCCTAGATGTGAAAAATGTAAGAAAAAATCTGACTTTTTTTTTTTTAACTTGGCATTATTCCCAGCAAGACATTACACTCTCCCAAGCCAGAAAAATGTTTATTATCAATACCGCCTTTCACATGCAGTAAAGTAGGTACCCCAGATGTGGAAATGGCAAAAAAAAGCTGACTTGCCATTTTTAGTTTTGCTGATTTGGCAGCTTTCCCGGAAATACATTCTACTCTCCCGGGCCAGAACATGTTTGGCTAGGATCGCTCAGATAGGTTACTCTAGAGGTGAAAAGGACTCCTGCCCCCATACACTCAAAAGGACTCAGTACTTTTGGTTATTTTCAGAAAGGAATTCCCCTCTTCCAGGACAGAATAATCTTCCATTTCAACACAATGCCTTGCAGACAGTTATAAGGGTTGACCTATATGTGGAAAAATACCCCCAGAAAGTTGAATCTGCACTGATGGTTTTGCAGACTCAGCATTTCCTTTCTCCAGAAAAGACATTCCACTCTCCCAGGCCAGAACTGCATTGAATATTAACACAGTATTTTACAGGCAGTTTGGAAAGTTACCCCTTTTGAGAAAACTGCCTCAAAAAGTTGACTTGAAACTTTTTGGGGTTTTACTGACTCAGCAGCTACCACTAGAAAGACATTCTCTCCTCAGAACCAGAACAAGTTTGGTCAGGATTGCAAACTTTGACATGCAATGAAGTAAGTCAATCGAGAGGTAAATGACACTGCCAAAAAAGGGAAATACCACCCTATAAAACAGTTTCACGTCTCGACGCGGGGGAGGCTCTACTGGCACACAGCCCTTGTGAGTTATACTATAAGTTACTGCTTTGTAATGCACATTTTCATATAATTTTACTTATTCTTGTTATAAGCATTAAACATTTTTTATTTACTAAAATGACTACGTTGGCAGAAAAGTCTTTTTGTGTGTGTGTGTGTGTATAAAATGAAGTACCATGGAAAAACTCATCAGAGTCGTATAAATATAAACCCTGCTACAGTTTACTGCTATCATAAAGCTTTAAATCAATCTCCTGAAAAAAAAGGCCAGTATGGATGCAGCCCATTCTAGTTCGCAGTGACTCCAACTGTATCACCATGACATGCATCCATGCATCTGCGGAACTGCTGTGAAAATTAAACCCGGATCTGAATGACTACATCATTCATTATTCATCACACCCCCTATTAATCTGTAACACATCATGTGTCGAGTTGAACAAGTGAAAGGAGGAAAAGCCCTCAGAGGAAACGCCAAAGTATTCATGCAAAATGAAAGCCATGCTTTTAAAACATTTACATATCAACTCCTTGAAATCGGCAAATATTTGGAGGTTTTTTTTGCCCAGAGCGCCTTTGGAGAGCCGATATGTAAATAAGAGACTAATGCTAATGTTTCTGTTAATGAGGACGATTACCTGCACGTTAGTGGATCAAACACGTGCATATGAAACAGCCGCTTGTACGCCGCCCGATGCAAGTTGTTGCGTATGAAACCTCAAAAAAGTCGGACTCTTGTGTATGCGCGATTAAATAAAGATTATATATGAAATTATTAATTTATTCATCTCTTCACAGCGGGTAATGCTGCTTTAAAACCCTTCCTCAAGAGCTTTGTGATGTTTTGTTCAAAGCCAAAACACCCCCCAAAAAGAATCCATTAATATGTTAAATTACCCACAATCCTCCTTTCTCTTAAGGATGGATTTTGAGCATTCACTGCGAATGATGGGCAGAGATTAAGTGTGAAAGCTGACCTTAGTGTAGCAGCTATGCTGCTAGGCAGAGGGAAGAAGGCTAATTGACTAGTTCTCGGTTTGTTGAGTGGCAAAATTAATAGAGGGAAACACCATGGTTGTAATTGATTTGAGCCAGATGGTGAAGTAATGACCTATAGATGAAGCAAAAGACAACATTTAACATAAATTATAGTAAAAGACCACTCTTATTTTCAGGACCGGAACAGAAACAGGACCCAATTGTGTCATGTTTCTCACAAATTTTATTGAAAGAAAGATGAAGGGCTGCAAACACAATCCGGTGTTTAATGGATGCGGAAAGCAAGTCCCTCTAGTACTTGCATTGTGATCCGAACACGGAAGTGGATCTTCCGTAGCGAGCGATGTCGGTGTCAGGGACAGAAAAAACGGTCGTTAGCCGGGACCGGGAGAGCAAAGCGTTGTCGGGGTCGGAAACGAGTCGTAAGCCTGAACGGGAGAGTAGACGTAGCCGGGACAAAAAGAGGTCGTAAGCCGGGACGGTAGAGCAGACGTGGTCAGGATCAAAACGGGTCGTAGCCAGAGACAGATGGAGCAAAAACGGGACAGGTGGGAGTCAGGGTTCAAAAAGGCTTGCCTACCTAGTATACACTGAGGTTTGCAGACAGACTGACAACAGGGGACTGACCGGACAGGGTTCAATTAGTGACAGGAAGCCAATCAGAACCTGCGACGGTTGGCGCCAAATGAGTGGGCACAGGTGAGTCACATCAGTCATCATGACACTTATTTGATTTACATGAAAAGTCTAAGTTTGGTTTAATATCGATTTACTAACCCTGTTTTATTTCTATTTCAGTTTAATGACCGGTCATCTACTCTAACCTTGGTTGATAAACCCTATTATTAGTCGCAAAATCTGTTTTTATGCGCACAGATACGATTTAAGAGTCAACCTAAATCTGTTTTTGTGTCAGAATTTAAAGTAACACAACAATGCATACGCGAAGAAAACACAATTCCGATGTTTTTTAATGGAGGGAATCCCAAATCCATGGTTATTGCTGATTTCTCCAAACTTAGCAGTCCGCAGTCAAGATAAAAGGAATGATCCAATTCCTGCCACGACCTTTAGGTGAAGCTCTATTATGAATCCGATCTTTGTTGGAATCTTGGTATGGGGTAGTTTGCCACTTTGATCATCCAAGGAATTGAGGCATTTTCCTAGGAAGGGAAAACAAAACCTGACCTTTGAAAAATACCAACAATAGAAATTATTATTATTATTATTTTTTTTTTTTTGATAAGCTTTGACGTCTCCGGTGATGTGTCAAGAAACATTTTTTTTTTAGCCCAAGCTAAATGTGATAACTTGTACATTTTCACAGTATTCAGGCAAGTCAGGTAACAATATAAAAATATAATCAACAGAGACATCCAATATTAAATTGGAAGCTTAAATTTGATTTAAATGTAATAATCTGTTACCACATTCACCTATCACGCGAAAGGTCCCCGGTTCGAGACCGGGTGGAAACATTTGTTGGCCTGGAGAGGGATGCGTGCTACCAGACTGTACTTGCCCAATGCATACCATAACATACATACTGTAAATGGGGCCCCTACGGCCGCTGTGGTTAAGGAATCTAAACACCAAACTGTCACGGTTGCCATGCCCAATCAGCGCTAGCTGCGGTTCATTGACTGATTGTCTTCCCTTCTATTTAAGCTCAGTGCTCTCACTCACCCTTTGTCAGTCCGTCAACAAAGCTCTGCCCTGCAAGATATGGGTTTTGACTCTGTCCGGTTTTCTGGCTGGGTTTCCTGTCCGGTATCGTTACCGTCTGTTTTTGTCCCGTTAATTATTGATCTCCAGTTTCGTTCCTGTCTAGTTTGTCCTGTTTTATTTCGATATCCTGTTATGATATCAATCCTGTCTGTCCCCTCCTGTGTGGTATCGACCCTATCAGTCCGATATCTGCTCGGGCAATTGGTATCGATCTCGTCGGACCCTGGCTTCCTGTCATTCCACGCCAGACTGCTGCCTAACGTACATGATTGCCCCATTTCCCGTAAAATTAAAGGCTTGTGTGAGAAACGTCACGCATTTGGGTTCTCCTCCTGGTCTGCTTCATGACACAAACAAACCAAAAATCTATTACCATGAGCAATGTTTTCTTGCATCAAAGCAACCTTTTAGAATAACAATAGAGAAACGAAAAGAAAAAAATCATCTAGATCGTGTTTCCTTTGTCTTTTGCGAATCACACCGTCACCGAGTGGAGTCGGGATTGGTTTTCCAATTCCAAGCAATATCTTGCTAACGATTGCAATCTTGATCGCAGGTTCTGTCTATCGTCTATGATGCCATATGTGTTCTGCCCGCAGTGAGCAATGACGAAATACTGCCTACTGGCACTCGCTATGATATCCATGATGTCTTTTATTTGTTTCTAATGTTACGTTTTTGCGCTTAATGTTTCTTCTATCTCCTCCAGACAGGAAGCTGGTTCCGCTTTTTCAAGAGCAGGACCATCACCAGAGGCTGCTTATTGGCTTGGTAAGAAGTAGGGGTGGGGTATCGAGCTGATCCAAGTAAATACAGGGTAGTATTTAGCCAATGCATTTTACTTCAAAATGTCATAATCATTGGACCCCTTTTCCCTTAAGATAGTTTATCTTTGATAAGCACAGCAAATATTTTAGACACTAAAATATTGCTAACTTTAACAGCATAAAAATACATACAGTTGTATCTATTTCAACTGTTTCAGAACCAAAGTCAAGAGAATCAAACAAAAAAAGCAACATACAAAAAATGTCAATATAACAAAGTCAACATGTTAAATTACTTAAAGAGGTTATGTTCCCTCTCGCTGAAAAGGACATACCCCTGAAATGGGTGTTACCACAAGACTCCAAATACACCAGTAGACGAGGAAAGTCTTAATGTTTTGGAGTTGCCATCACAATCCCCAGATCTCAATCCAATCGAAAATGCTGTTTGTGAAGCAAAACTAATAAATGTAAATGAATTGTGGAATATTGTTAAGCAATCGTTGAGTGAAATAACAACAGGAAGATGCCATAAGTTGGTTGACTCTCTGCCACACAGATGGGAAGCTGTTATAAAAACTGTAGTCATGCAACTAAATATTAGGATTGCTAAATCCTATCTCAGTGGAAATGTTTAAATCTAAGCTTAAAACTCACTTCTACTCTATAGCATATGAATAACCTATACTTTTCGTGGACAATATATCTGTATTATTTGTGATTGCAACCTCCTTTGCTGTCTGGTAATCCTGGAAGGGGGATACCACACGTGCGGTCCCTTCTCAAGGTTTCTTCATTTTCCTCATGTTGAGGTTTTTGAGTTTTTCCTTGCCCTCGTGTTGGTTCCAGATCAGGGATGGTGTAAAAATAGTCTGAAAAAATAGTCTGTGTAATAACCTGTGAAGCCCTTTGAGACTCTTTGTGATTAAGGGCTATACAAATAAAAATGACTTTGACTTGACTTGACATACAAAAAAGTTTTGTGTTTGTACAGTCAACAGCAGACACTACTATTTTTTTTAACACACCCCTTTTAACTATTTACCCAGTTGCACAGACTTCGGAGCATGCCTATTAGGAATGCTGGGTCTTGTTTGTTTTCTGAGAATCTAATGCACCTTCTAACAAACAAAAATTATACTAAAACCCGAGATATTGTTGTTAGTCACCTTGCACGGCTATTATCATGAACATCACTGTAAATGTCCCTTTATCTGACATGAGACAGAGATTTTGGAGAATGAAAGTTACAAACCATCTTATGTAAAAAAAACAATAATTTCCGTCCCTGGTCTTACTTTGTGAACTTCACATAATCCGATGATCCTCAATACATTTTTCTTTTCTTTTTTGTAAAAGTACAAAAAGCCTTGCCCCTTTTCTTTTTGTTTGATGACCAATTTCTTATCGCGCAGCTTAGCCTGTGCTAAGCGCGATAGCAAAAGATGAGAACGCTTCAGTTTAAAAGTTCAGACGCAATGCTAGTGCGCCACTTGGACTATTCTTAGATCGACCCGGTCATCCGGTCACCCGCTTTACATCTCTTCCTGCTGCTTTTCTTTCATCTACCAGAGCCCAAACAGTGCACACACTCGTGCTTCCCTCTTATTTTGCGTGTGTTGTAGACGGTGGAGAAACTGCGAGATCATCTCAATGCGCACCTGCCTCGCTTGGGAAAGAGGAAGATAGATTCCCTGGTTATCAACTTTGTGGCCAAACTGGTTTGTATCTCTTAGATAACTTTCTACGTAATATTACTTCACTCCCTATTATTTGGGAGTTAAAGTAATCCCTTGTTTATTGCGGGGCTCGGGATATTCAAAACCCGCAAAGTCGAAACATTTATTCATTTGTAAATATAAGTAATGTAAAATATGTACAAATCCAGCAAGATAACAACAATAGATCAACAAATAAAAACACACAATTGCAGTCAAATGAATATATTATTAATACTCATCATGCAATAATAAATCGTAGGGCTTTTCCTTTCAGTGTAAAAAAGCAATGTAGAAATCAGCGGCTAGCAGCACGCTAGCATCGGGGATCCTCGGGTGGAGCCAGGTCTCCGTGATGATTACAATAAAAGAGTAACGCAAGTGGCGGTTTCCTACAAGTTGTAGCTCAAGGTAATTCATTTCATGGGTAATGAATCTGGCATCGGTCGGCAACAGTGGCTTTTACGTGGCTAGAGCAGTACGGCAGACCTGGAGCACCACTATTCCTTTCTTTCCTGAAGCCACCTCAGTCTCTTCCCTAGACCCGGAAACAATCGACGGAGCAGCTGTTGTTTAAGTATTTCTTTGCTCTCTTCTGACTTTCTCTAGAATCCAATTTACCGTAAATTCCGGACTATAGAGCGCACCTGATTATAAGCCGCTCCCACCACATTTTAAGAGGATAACTGCTTTTGTACCTACACAAGCCGCACCTGTATATAAGCTGCATACGCCTACCTTAAAACATGTAACACAATCACAAAAGTAACCCAAATCCGACTTTAAGTCCCGCGATTGTAACTGATTATAAAGTACACAGTCCAAAAACCACAGCCGGCAAAATGAACGGAAAATGATACCGGTACTTAAGGTTTGATGCAGACCTGCAGAGTCCGGGTCCCGTTGAAAGTAATCCAAGGAAAAAAAGTCTATATTTCCAAAGGTAAGGGTGGGAAAAATATATATCCACTATTGTCCGCTGCGTCCAAAAACATGTCTCACCTTTACTCCACTTCCCGTCAGCCCCCGTTGTTTTCGCCCTTTCTTTTTGATTCGCCCGTGGAAAACATATCAGAATAAGTCTCTAAAGTAAATACATTACAAAAATATACAGTTGCAAATACATATTATACATGGTTACACATATTTACAAAGAAAGACGGTACACCGAGAGAGATTTCAAAGCTTTAATAATAATAATATAACTTTCATTCCAAACCGTGACTGTGACAGGTAGCAACACGCTACTAGCAACACGCTCGCAAAACAGTAAACGGGTCTGTAAAAAATATACCGTACTTAATTCACGGTAAACCATCCCCATCTTCCTCCTTATAACTGACGCCATCAAAGTCGTCTTCCTCAGTATCGGAAAGAAACTTTGACATATAGACGTTGTCCCACGTTCCCTTATTCCAAAACACACTAGCAACACGCTCGCAAAGTAAAGTTTACGTGCAATCGCTCTGTTTCCTTCTTTATCGGATTGCTCGATTGCTTTTAGCTTGAAAGCTGCGTCATGTGCCTTTCTTTTTGCAATTGACATGATGAGGGTAAGTGTACGCTAATTTAATTTGTGCACAAGCTAAGAAGTTGCAGTCTTCCTCGGCGCATATATTCCAGCGGTCTAAATCTTACCTTTTGTACTCGAGCGCCGCTGGCGGCCTCTAGAAAAATTACATAAATTGGCCGCATCACTGAATAAGCCGCAGCGTTGAACGTTTGGGAAAAAGTAGCGGCTTATAGTCCAGAACTTACGGTAATCAATGTATTTATTTTCAATGTAATGGGCAGCTTAAATATTGTCTGTTGCTCTATTTCACAGTTTGATTTGAGTGGGTGGACACATTGACTTGTGCACCTGCCTGCCCCAACTGTTTGACTAACAGCATACACCAGCCTATCACAGTCGCACACATGGCCCTCCGTCCCCGGGGTAGTATTTGCTGTGTGTTGTCTGCTGCAGAACTCAATGCACGATGAAAATCAGCAAAGTTTTGAAACCGCAAAAAGTAAACCACGATACAGCGAGGGATTACTGTATATCATATTTTAACCCCTTCAAATAACTCCCAGGAATTGCTCGCATCATATTTGAATTCCATTTAGTTATTTCTGGCTAAAAGGATGTAGATGTCTGAGAGATTTAATATTCTGTGATAAAAATACTTCCACAGCTTAAAACCATCCAGAGTAACAATAATGTTTTTATAATTGTACATCTTTATATACACCTATTTGTCATTGAGATTGAGACCTTGTTTGGTCCTTGGATCCAAACCAAAATTTAATGTGTTCCTTCCTCCTTGGTATCAGCAAAGATTTTGCAAAGTTTTATGGAAATGAGCCGTGTAGTACCCTGCACTCCCCCAACACACTCACATCCACTTTTTTTAATATAATGCATTTCCTCCACAGGATAGGGGGGAAAGCTCAGTCATCCATAAAGGACTCAGTCGCTGCTCCTCCGGGTTTGGTGGTACCAATTTAGTTGGCTTTGGCATCTGGTAAAAATGCCTTCTGAACACCTTTGATGGTTTCCGGGCATGTCCCACAGGCAGGATGTACTCTGAACGATTCAGGATTTGCTATAGGGATTAGGGTCTAGGAACACCTCTGGATCTATTAGGATGAGCTGGACTGAATGGTCTTCAATAGAGAGGTGTATATGTATATTCTGTGTTTAAAATTGGGCAAAGGCAAAGGAGATTTCATAGGATGCATGTTCCGTATCTTGATTATTATTGTCCACAGTTGTTTTGACTATTAATCATTGTCACTAATCATTTTGCTGGTCTTTGATTGCCACACCCCTTAGGGCTTAAAATAATTCCTGTGCCTTTTGCCAAACGTTTTAACCCAATGTAGCCCACAATTCAAAATGTTTGCTGTTTTATGTTGCACAGTTCAGGGGTACACCGATAAGTCTGGTGTGCGTTGGTTTTAACTCATTTAAATCCTTTTCATTTGCAACAGCTTTGTTTACATTTGTCATTTTTTTTTTTCGTTTGTCTCTCCTTCCATCTCTCTCCATCTCATTCCATCTTTCTCAATCCACAACTCACACAGCCTCAAATGCTTACTTTTTAGTCCCCACAGCTGCCCCTGGATCATAAAAAAACCTGACTAAATGTCCAAAAACATTCGCAAAACTAACCGAAAAGTGCTAAATAATTAAAGTACAACAAATGAGACAACATAAACAAACAAATATGAACATGAAAATACATGAATAATGCAATTACATGCCTGGGGTCGTTCCCTCTTTCAAGCATCAATTCAACAGCCATTCATTCACCTCATGCACTCATTTCCATGGGTCTCACATTTAAACCTATCATAGCCACATTACGACCATCAAAATCTACTTACAAGAAGTTTCTACAATGATAATAAAAATCCTAAATATGACCAAAAGATGACCTTATATTATGGCACACACGCTCACGCATGCATAGTAGCTTAAAACACTCACGAATGGGATTAAAACTATAGCCTGCAGAAGATACGCAAGTCTAAAGGACTAAAATGAGCAGCTATTGCCCTGCAAACATGCAATATCCTGGAATTCAGCAAACCTCGACCAAACGTCCACTCAAGTAACAAAAGACCAACACCTCCTAGTTTTCAATCAACCTCCTTTTAGTGTTTATTGAGACAAATGGCGGCATTGACAGAAGTTGGTGGTGTCGAGGGAGGGGTGGGGGGGCGAATAGATTACACCTTTAAAAAGAGCCAGGATGTTGTGCTGTGATAAATTGCGACTCCACACTACATTATTGTCATGGTTATTTATTCTCCGTCCCACCCATTGCTACAAACAACAGATACATATCATTTATTCTGCAGTGCCAAAGGGTAAGCAATGAGTCGTTGATTACATATTGAAAATTCTGTTTGCAAGTAGGCTGGTGAGTTTTAATTATGCAAGATAAACCACTCTTGGAGATGATGAAGGTTATTCCGTTTCCCTTCATCATAGAGAGCCTCTGTTGCGAGGAATGGCTAGATTTTTGAACAAAAGATTTTGTACCACTGTTATTAAGACCGAACCTGCTGGAAAAGAAAACGGCTGGGAAATAATCAATTCTGAATTTGTATAACCCAACTACCAGCCAGAAGCAGCAACATTATTGGACTGAGAAAGTTGGAACTATTGTTTCAAAAAACAGAACTAGTCTCCAAAAATATGAATACATCGTCTCCGCTAACATTTTGTTACTTCTATAACAATATTTTGTGAATTCGCCTAAGAATTTCAATTCGGTATTTTGTAAGAAAACAAACATTTACGCCAGTGTTCCTCAACATCTATTGAGTTGAGGCACACCAACCATAGAAAAAGAATCACGCTTCATAGTTCACAGATCTCTTAACCACCAGGGTCCTAGTGGTGTGTCTTGGGCAAGAAACAGAAAAAAGTATAAAAGGGTAATAAGCAAAAATGACAAAGGATAGTGTGTATTATTTAGCGGCTCTAAAGGGTAGAAAAAAAACTTTAGCACAGTAATTTTAAACATATTGGTTTGAATGAGGCAGCACGGCAGCACAGTGGTTAGCGCATGTGCGGCACAGTTCTGAGGTCATGGGATCAAACGTTACTGTGTGGAGTTTGCATGTTCTCCCCGTGCTTGCATGGGTTTCCTCCGGGCATTCCGGTTTCCTCCCACATTTCAAAAACAATCATTTCAGGTTAATTGGCTGGTCCAAATTGTCCCGAGGTGTGTATGAGCAAGTGTGCTGTCTGTCTCTGTTGCTGGCAACTGGTTCAGGGTTTCCCCTGCCCCCCGCAACCCTACTAAGGATAAAAGATGCAGATAATGAATGAATAAATTAGTGGATTAATTGATTAACAAAAATATATGAACTACCATATAAGTACAAACATACACACTCTCACTTTTTTGCAAATCCAATCATTTTAAATAATATATATTTGAATTGCAAGATGGGCAATGTAGTGCAAACAAAAAAATTGAATACATAATTTATTTATATACAAGAGCCATATCCCTAGGGAGGTGGCTAGAGTATAGAATACACTCACATTCTTTTATCTTTCTCGGAGAATGATACAGAGGAGGGAATTCCCAGCCCCCTTGCTCAACCCAACCGACGTGTCGCAACACTTGTCGTTGGGAATCGTTTGGTGACCAAAGCCCCCAATTCTAATGCCAAGCAGGAACAGGGACCAATGTTGGATGTCTTAGGTCTGACTCAGCCGAGGTCTAACAGTGACCTCCCAGTCTCAGGTTAGGAGCCTTACCCCTAAGGATATTATATTTTTACTTTTTATTCTGGTAAAATGAAAAAGGTATGACTTGAAATTAGTAATATTGTTTTCCAGTGGCCAGTTATTTATCCATCCGTCCATTTTTCGGACCGCTTATCCTTACAAGGATCGCAAGGGTTTTGAAGCCCATCCCTGCCATCTTCGGGACAGTAGGACACCCATAACAGGTTGCCAGCCATGTTGAAGGTCACGCAGAGACATTTTAAACCCGCCGATCAACCTAGCATTGATGTTTTTGGGGAATGTGAGAGAAAACTGAATTGGCCACGAGGAACTCACGCAGGCGCAGGGATGCTTGTACCCGGAATTCAACTAAATGTATGATCTCGGGCCTGAACCCAGCCCGAACAGCCAGGCTTCTCTCTCACTTTTAATCAGGTGCACTCTGTTTCCCGGGATTTACAGTATACTGTACAGATTAAGATAAAAAAGAATAATTCAGTTAAAAAGGTCATTTCTAATAAACAATTATAATCGTGTTTTCAATGTAATCATATCTGGATGTTTTGCAAATCTTGAAAGACAACAGTAATCAATATTCTCCGTTGAGGTCAGCTGAGTGCAAGGAGCAGTACATTGTTTTCCTGTTATGTTTGGGGAGAGGTGTCTCTGTGGGACTGTGTCATTTTTTAAATGCACACTAGTTTCGTCGCGCTGAGTGCAGCCAAGCGATGCTGACATACCAATGGCTCGTTCCGAGCGTTCACACGCCAGTTGGGCTGGATGGAAATGAGAATGGGAAGTGTGGCTTCAAAAAAGGGAAGTCAGGATACAGATGAATAAAAAAGCTTAGCAGTCACATTTTTTTTCTCTGACTCAAATTCCGGCCTGTGCCTCCAGCTACAGTTTCATTGAAATTGAATTGAACTTTTCTCCCCAAATGATTGTAAGCGTTTGTGTGTCTGTGTGTAGCTGGATCTTATCAGAAATATGCTGGAATCAGTTTGGCTGAAGTACAAGCTGGGCCCTCATGTTCTTTCGTTGTGAGTATTGTTCCCTGTATCTACTCCCTCTTACTTCCCTCTATTGTGCTCCTCTCTACCTCTCCAACCCCCTCCACATTGCCATGCCATTCCGCTTCCTTATATCATCTTCACCCCTCCATGTCACTATACCCGCCGCCCATCTCAGCTCTATGGGAGTGGAGCTTTCAGCCGCTCTGCCCCCCAACTGTGGAACTCATTGCCACCTGACCTCTGAAATTCAGCCTCCCTGTCCACCTTCAAATCCAGACTCAAAACCCACCTCTTCAGACTTGCCTTTTCAGGATCTCACATACCGCCCCTTTAACTCTACTGTGTTTTTATTTCCTATTTATTACTTGCTTGTTTTTTTCTTTCTTTAATGTTGTTTGGTACTAATGTATAGCAACCTTGGGTGTCCTGAAAGACGCTTTGAGGTAGAATGTATTATTATTATTATTATTATCACAGGGGTCGGGAACCTATGGCTCGAGAGCCAGATATGGCTTTTTTCATGAGTATATCTGGCTCAGAGATAAAATATGGCTCATGTTAATCTTCTCTGAGTCATTCCAATTTTAATATATGCGAAGTCGAAGTATCTCTCGAGGGGGAAGATTTCTGTTCAGAATATTAATGGTATTACAGTCCCAACTACAGTTTACATTCACAGTGTTACACCGTCAGACCCAATGGAATCCTGTATATGGAAGCTCAATAAAGAATCTATGTTCACTGTTGAGACACTTTATGACAAAAACCACAGAACAAACTGTAAACACCTGAAAACGCTAGCCGAGCACCCAGAGCAATTTGATTGGGTGAGCACAGTAGGTAAATTTATCTGCATATTTCTAGGTTTCAGTATTCTGTAACATCTTTACAAAAGCACTCCGCTCGCATTATGATTAAAAAATGACGCTTAAAATGAGCCTCAACGGACTGAAGTAACTGCATTAGGGAGACAGGTTTTAAGAGGTATATTTGTTGATATAATTTGTCAAATCATTAAATAACACACAGTTTATGTCTGGAGATTGAGTTTAGCGATTTTGGGGGATTTTGTCTTGAAATATATGGCGTGGCTGTCTCTCCAAATAATCTAAATGTTTTGCACTCATGGCTCTATGGGTCAAAATAGTTCCTTGCCCATGCTTGAACATTTTTGCTCTAATTTGATTGTAACTGTCAAAAACTCCAACTTGAATACAATTGCTGTGGGATTTTGCAACTCTTACACTCGGTGTCGTTCCAGCAAAGACCGGGCCAGTCCGGGTGAGTGGGCCGTGTTTCACTTCATGCTTCGGATCTTAGAAGCCACCAAGGGACTCTGCATACCCCTCCCACCGGGTACGACCTGCTAATAACTGCAATAGGTGCAAAAGGAGCATCTGACTAAGATCTTAGAGCATACCTGTCAACCTCTAAGGCTTCATGGCGCTACAAACCGTTATAATTTCCTCACAAAACACATTATAGTCATACACCATATCATATTTTTCAAATGCATGAAATATACATAGTTGGACATTATCAACTACAGGGTTCATGCGGATGCTTGAAATCCTCAAAACTGCTTGAATTTGAATGTTTTCTAGGATTAAAATGAGCTTGATTTGCATGTGAAGTGCTTCTAAATGCTTTAAATTGTTTCCATGTTTCTCAACAAGTCTGCTCTCTAGTTGCTTTGCCATTGCATTTCTTCTTCCTTCATGATTAACGGCAGCTGGCATTAGTTTGTATGGCTTTGTCCTACAAACCCTCATCGCTCCTTACAGGTTGCTCTTACAGAGCTCTGTTAAACGTGTATTAGTGCAAGGATTACACATCAACTATTATACTTATTATGGGCTATACACAAAATTAAGGTAGCGTTTTCTAGTGGTAAATATTATTGGAAGAACTTCTTGCAAATGAAAATGTAAGCTACATTTCACTGTAATTTTTACCCAAAATTACAAAATAGATACATACATATTGTTCAAATCCACAAATATATTCGTGATTTACTCAAAATCGCATATGTAAATTACAGATATATTTTTGGATCTGCAAAACAAATGATTCGTACCAGATTTCTTCTTTCAATCGTGCTGGAAACAATAGGAAATTGGCTTTGAAAGTTCTTAAAAAATTGGCAATGAAAATGTGTGAATACAATGCAGTTAAACATTTGATATTTTACACTTGTTTCATTATATTTTTCTACATACATATGGTATTAGGTAGACTTGTTTAAACAAGTGTTACTTTAAATACAACTATATGTCATGTCCTGCACGGTTGTCATGGTGTCCAGCTGGCCCCGCCCCTTGACACCGGCTGAAACGCATTGGACTGATTGCTTTTGGAGTACTTAAACGCTCCTTTTGGGACTGCCCGCGGCCAGATCATTGTTTAACCCTCGTTGAAACCCTGTTCATGCCTGTTTGATCTGAGTAATGCCTAGTTTGTAATTTTGATTGCCTTTGAACCTGTTTTGTTTCGGTTTTGGTCCGTTTGTGTGTTGGACAACTTTTCTTTCCTAATTAAAGTGACAGATCGTCTGCACATATGAGTTCCGACTTCCTGCTTCTCGGTACGTTTCGTGACACTATATACTTTGCTGTATGCTTTCTTTGCTGAAACTAGCATATCTTTTGATGGGGCGAGGTTACAGCATTTGCCAGTAAATTTCAGCTTTACTTGCAACATGGGTATCTTCCGCCATGCTTTTTCTGTACCGTGATAAAATATTCTGTTATAAAATGAACTGTGATAAAGTATGCTGTTAATAAGTCCACTGTTAATAAGTTTACACCTGAAACAACTCACCACGCCATACAAACTCAAGTGGAAGCTATGAAAAAAAAAACTTAATTGTAGTACTGGGTTGAAATGAATAAAAAAGGAAGACAAAATAAAAGTTTGGGCATTGCATGTTTCAGCAGTGTTGATTTTCCTCAGAACGCCCTCTCACTATCTGCATTGCTATGTACAAACCTTTTGTACAAGCAATGTGAATCGATCTGCAACCGTCTGAGGTTTTTTCCTACGCCGTACACGTCTTAAAATAAAAAAAAAAGTACTTTATGCGGCAAAAACGTACTGGTTGACAGGTATGTTAGTCATCCCTCCTGTATCAAGTTTCTGGCTTTGTCATCTCATCTTCACCAAGCTAAACTGTTGCTTTTTCTTGGTCAGGCTATCACACTGTGCTAGCGGCGCTGGCTCTGCGCTGCCTCCCTCGTAACACATTCCTTCAGTACGTCGACCAACGCTTTCTCCAGCTCACAGAAGCCTTCCTATCTCGACTCATGACAGGTGCATATTCTAAAATGTAAAAACATTAGTTATTGATCGAGATTAGGGATGCACGATAACCGTTTTTTCCTAAGGATAACCAATAAAATCCTGTTTTTCAAGACCGGTTGCAATATGATGTTCCATTATTTTTTTTTAAAAACACACAAAATGCAAAACATTCTACTGTATGTCTTGATTTTTTTTTTGTCTAAAATGACACTTTCATTACAATCCGCTGCAAAAAGGATGGAATCACCAGTCTTGGGCAAGCCCCCACTCATACAATTTATTTTGTAGAAAAAACTCAGATCACAAACCGTCATTCCAAAATACAATATGATGGGATTCAGAAACACTGAAATAAATTAAAAAAAAAACAAAAACAAAGAAATGGTCAGTTAATATTACTTTTATAGAGCAAGTGGTGCAGGGAAATTAATATGGAATCACTCAATTATGAGGAAAAAATATATGGAAATATGAAAAACAGACAAAGAAGTAACAATCAAAACATATCACTCGCATTTAGTTGCACCATCTTTGGCTTTTATGACAGCTTTACTTCTCTGGGGCATGGACAGTGGAGAACAGTATTCTTCATCAATCTTGTGCCAACTCTATTTAATTTTTTTCAATTTCCACCACAGGTTTTCAATTGGGTTGAGATCTGGGCTATTTGCAGGCTGATTGGATGTGTCTTTTTCCAAGGAATGCGTTCACAGTTTTTGCTCTGTGGCATGATGCATTGTCATGTTGGCAAATGAGTTAATCATTCCCAGACAAATGTCAAATGATTGTAAGATGAAATATTGAAACACTTGAAAACTAATAAATCAAAAGCTAGTGAGAAAAGATACTTTGTAAAATAAGAGAGAATAGATGTCATTGCAGATTATTTTGCTTATTTTTAGTTAAACCTATTTGATGAAAAGGATTATAAACATGATTACAATATTAAATCTGCCTTTGGAACAATAATTTGTTTTAATTAAAAAGTATGTACATTTTCTAAGTGGGTCCTTTTGCTGTTCAGTTATCATCATCTGGTTGACTATTTGTTTTTTTTTGCCTTGGTTCATTTGAGGGAAAATGGCACTACTGATTTTTTTTTCGGATTTTGTTTTATGGATGGAGATAGGAAGACTGTCTCAGTTATTCATATTTGTATTAACTTTTTGATATTGGAAGTATTAATATCTGAAATTATTTGTAATCTGTAATTTGATTTAATTGCATGCAATAATGGCCATTACTACTTACATACCTAGTATGGAATTTGGCACTACTGTCATACTGTAAGGCCATTTATTTTTCATTAGAATTTCCTTAGGTTTCGTCAAATATTATCACCAGTATTTCATGTTGCTATGGCCATTATCTCATGAAAAATCTTAAAACAGAAAGGCAGCCATATATATTCATATTTTAATTATTTTCAAAATGTAATAATTTTTAGCCTTTTTCCCCAAAATCTATTTTTGCCGGTAACCTCAATTTCCAATAAGTTAAGAGAAATGTGTTTTTCTCATGTGCACAGAATTGGACAACAGTGCGGCCAATGAGTTACTCAAGTTCAGTGTATTAAAGCGACTACCTGAGGTACGTTTGTTTATATCCACCTGTCTCACCTTAAGACAATGCACAATCCTGTCTACAAGTAGAGAGACGATAGTTATTTCAAATCTCCGGGGTAACAATATTTAATCTTGTGTCCAACTTAGTGTGTCCGTGTATTTGGAAGTGTTTTCTTGCCAAATCTTTGGGAGTGGTGCAACACTTTTTGTCTGTTATGTAACTTTTGAGTGCTAAATTTGTTAGTACACAATGTTGATGTGTGTGTGTGTACCCCGTCTGCATTGTGATTGGAGGAATGTTAAGTGTTTTGTTTCCTGACAGTCAGATGCTTATGGGGTGAGTCAGGAGGTGGTGAGGCTGAAAAAATCATGCAAGGTCAAATACAGTACATTTTTCTCTTAAATTGGGGGTCGGCAACCTGCGGCTCAGGAGCCATATGTGGCTCTTTTAGCTGCCGAGTGGCTCCTGCCGCATTTCCCAAAAATGTTTACAAACTTAAAAAGATGGGGGAGGGAAATGTATTTTTGTTCTTATATGGTTTCTATAGTGGGAAAAACATGACACAAACAATGAACGTTCTCAAATGTAAAAATGTGTAGAATAAATATTACATTTCAACTAGGGGTGTAACTATGAGCCAGGAGGGAAGATTAGCTGGTATGAGTTCACGGGTGGGACTGCTGCTTTCTCACTGGTATTGGGTAGTAAAAACATGGGATACACAGTGTTCTCGTTTGCCCGCGTCCCTGCGTCCTAGACGCATCATTTTTGCTGGGGACGCATAGTGTCAAATCATCGTGCGTCCCGGGGACGCAACTTTTTAGACACAAAATTGTCATTATTACCCGATTACTTTTTTTTTAAACAAATATTTACCGCACTCCAAACTTTTCGTCAGCCAGATCCGCCATTGTTGTTTTGGTCTCGCGGTTCGAGTTTTCTGGCAAACGAGATCTCGTTGCTTAGAGATTACGTCATTGTTGTGGTGGTTGTCGTTGAGTGAAAGATTCAGATCTACTTTATTGTCATTCTAGTACACGTGTATACAGAACGAAATGTCGATACATCTGACCCGCAGTTTCCTTGAATGTACAGATATAAATAAAATGTTGTATTGAGTTGGAGTATTGAATACTAATAGTATACTAAATAATTATGGCTATGTATAGTATTATACAATAGTGCAAAGAGTGCAAGAGTAGCAGCTAACAAGATGTGCAAAATGGACAGTCAGGTAAACAAGTCACTGTACAGTAACAATAACACTGTAGTATGATAGTGCAGAGGAGAACAGATGTGCAAAGGAGTGGCTAGGTATAAAGAACTCCTAGTAGTGCAAAAAAACAAAACAGACAAACAGATGTACAGATTAGCAGCAGTGTAGACTTACTATGTGTGTGATTGACCATTTAACAGTCTAATGGCCAGGGGGACAAAACTATTGCAGAACCTGGTGGTCCTGCACCGCACACTGCAGTACCTCTTCCCAGAGGCTAGCAGAGTGAACAGTCCATGATGCCTCCGAAAAAACAGTTAGTATTAGGTGCAAATCAACACAAAATTGGTAATTTTTTTAGTGTCAGTAATAAGTCGAAACATAATGCAGAAAGTGATAAAAACAGCAATAATTCCAGCATGAAAAAAACGGTGAAGAAATTCTTCAGAAGATCACGAGGGCAAGGAAAACACGTGTGTTGAAGCGAACGATTCGACGAAAGAAAATAAAAGAACACTCCTAATACTCTCCAAAAATCTTATTTTAAAATACTGTGCACATAATAAAATCTAAAAATAAAAAGATATTAAGAATTACTATGAAAATGGTTCAACCCGTCAATAATGAATTAATCTATAATCCATTAGTGCTGCACTCTAAGGTACAGTGAAGTCAAGTCAAGTCAAGTCAAGTCAAGTCAAGTCAAGTCAAGTCAAATTTATTTATATAGCCCTTAATCACAAAAATGTCTCAAAGGACTGCACAGGATTACAGTTACAAAATTACACAATTACCTGATCTTAAACTAGCAAACCAGCATGCGGGCAAGGAAAAACTCAAAAACCTCAGTGTGAGGAGAAAAGAGAAACCTTGAGAAAGGACCTCACATGTGGTAATCCCCCTTCCAGGATTGAACAGGGTGAATTACAATTAGCATTACTGTACACAGAATAGTAAACACTAGGTAAGATGTTGAAAATGTCCGGAAAGAGCATGACATCAGCGACGACGCCAGCTGGTAAATGCAGGGGTTGACATGCTGCAGGTCAGACGCCGGTCCGCTGACCTATCCCAAATCATCCTTCTCCTTCGTATCAGCCAGGCAGGCCTCAGAAAAAGACAGGACAAAACAGAATACGAGGTGGGCATCAATCATATGCTTTGGAATAGAAGTGTGTCTTAAGCCTCAATTTAAAAACTTCCGTTGAGGTTGCAGATCTTATCTCCAGAGGCAGGGCGTTCCACAACACCGGGGCCCGGATGGAGAACGCTCTCGAGCCCGCAGACTTCTTGGCTCTCGGAGTCACAAGTAGACCAGCATTTTCCGAGCGCAGACTCCGTGAAGGAACATAGGGGGAAATCAAATCGGAGAGATAAGAGGGTGCAAGCCCATGCAAACATTTATATGTTAATAAGAGAACCTTAAAGTCACATCTTAAGTGGACTGGGAGCCAGTGCAAGTTGGCCAATACAGGTGTAATATGCTCAAACTTTTTAGTCTTAGTCAAAAGTCTAGCTGCCGCATTCTGAACCAGCTGCAAACTTTTAATGCTAGACATCGGGAGACCAGAAAGCAATACATTACAGTAATCAAGCCGAGAAGTAATAAACGCATGAATTAAAATCTCTGCATCTGATTGGGACAGCATTGAACGAATCTTCGCAATATTACGGAGGTGGTAGAAAGCTATTCTAGTAATATTTTTCACATGTAACTGAAACGACAGATTAGGATCAAATATAACACCTAGATTTTTGACCGAGTCACTATGGGTGATATTACATTTGTCTAGGTTCAGGGTAATGTTTGAAAACAAATGACGACAGTGAGCTGGACCAATAATCAACATTTCAGTTTTTTCTGGGTTAAGGCGTAAAAAATTATTTGACATCCATCTTTGAATCTCAGTAAGGCAATCCTCCAGATTTCTAAAACTTAAATGTCCAGTTTTTTCCAGTGGCACATACAGTTGAGTGTCATCTGCATAGCAATGGAAACTAATATTATACTTGCGGATAATGTCACCAAGCGGGATCATATAAATACTAAAAAGAAGGGGGCCAAGTACAGAGCCTTGAGGAACACCACAAGGGACATTAGATTGTTTAGAGGTCATATTGCCATAGTTAACACATTGCATCCTGTCTGACAGGTAGGACCTAAACCACGAGAGTACAGTTCCTGAGATACCAATGCGTTCTAGACGAATCAATAATATGTTGTGGTCGACCGTATCAAAAGCAGCGCTGAGATCCAGCAGCAGTAACATTGATGAGGCACCAGAATCTATTGTTAAAAGGAGATCATTGGTTACTTTTGCAAGGGCTGTCTCTGTAGAATGATTTGCTCTAAATGCTGACTGGACAGTTTCAAAAAGGTTATTTTCTGACATGAAGTCATTTAGCTGCTGTGCAACGACCTTTTCAAGTAATTTCGCAAGAAATGGCAGATTTGACACTGGCCTATAATTACCTAGGCTTTCTGGGTCAAGGTTAGGTCGCTTAAGCGTGGGTTTAATGACGGCAGACTTGAAGGCTATAGGAACAATACCCGAGGATAGCGATATATTAATAATATTTAGAACTGATGGTCCTAAGATCTCAAACAGATCCTTCACCAGTGAAGCTGGAAACGGATCAAGCAGGCACGTAGTTTGCTTGGCCCTACTGACCATCTGTGTTAGATTATCAAGGGACAATTCATTGAAACTGGAGAATGTTTCTAAACAACCGCTGACACAGTCCATACCTAGCACCTCCACATCTTTGATATAGGAGGAGGAAACAGAGCGTTCTTTTAAAATTTCATTCCTGATTAGTTGAATCTTTTTATTAAAAAATTCCATAATGTCATTAGCAGAATGAGTGCAACCATTTGGGTTAAGTTGTTGTCTGGTAAGTTTCGCCACTGTGTCAAATAAAAATTTTGGATTATTCTTATGTTCAACAATAATCTTAGAGAAATACGAAGCTTTAGCTGAGGCAAGAGCTACTTTATATTTCAGCAAACTGTCACACCAGGCCAGTCGAAAAACCTCCAGCTTAGTGGTGCGCCATTTTCGTTCAATTTTTCTGCAACTTTGTTTGAGTAACCTAGTTTCTTCAGTAAACCAAGGTGTATTCTTCTTGGGTCGGAATTTATACTTTAGGGGCGCCACAGAATCAAGAACATTTACCAAAGCAGTATTGAAGTTGTTTGTAAGTGAGTCAACAGACCCAGTGTACGAAGGGAAGGCTGCAGTTACCGTAGGTAATAATTCTTTTAAGGCTAACACCGTTTTAGGGCGGATATTGCGACTGCTAAAGCCTATATTTTCCTTATCACAGTAAACATTAAACAACACCTCACATTTAACAAAATAGTGATCAGAGATGGCATTAGGATACGGTAACACTGTAACATTTGAGGCTACTACGCCACGGGTCAGGACAAGATCTAGAGTGTTCCCATCTTTATGAGTTGGCACATCAACTATTTGATTGAAACCAAATGTATCCATCAGTGACTTAAATGCAATTGCAAGTGAATTTGATGGGGAGTTTATGTGAACATTAAAATCACCAATAATTACAACATTGTCCGCATACGTAACTAAGTCTGTTAACAAATCAGAAAATTCTTCCAAAAAATTTGAGTATGGTCCAGGTGGGCGATACACAACAACTACATAAATTGGTGTTGACATTAAGGACCTCATAACAAGTGCTTCAAACGTTTTAAAACTAGTAGGGGTATTAGAAGTAAATTTCAACCTATTTTCCGATATAAGAGCAACACCTCCACCTTTTTTGCATGGTCGTGCCAAGTGCACACTCACAAAGTTAGGGGGAGAAGCCTCATTTAACACTACAAACTCATTTGGTTTCAACCAGGTCTCACAAAGGCCAATAAGGTTAAGATTGTGTTCATTAATAAGGTCATTAACAAGTAAAGCTTTGGAGGCTAGTGATCTAATATTAAGAAGGCCAAGCTTCAGCACTGTGGACTGAGCTGAAACCTTTCGCGAGTTTTGCACCTTAGTGGTAACCACCACAGGATTCGACTGCCGGTCCCGGGTCTTGTGCCTTGCATGACGGCAGATGCGGCCCGAATTCCATACCACAGGAATATTGTTGACAGGTGGAGTAGCAGGATGACTATTGGTAGAAAATAATGTTATTTCTTCTCCCTCCTCACCTAACAAGGGAGAAACAGAGGTAAGAGGCACAGAAGAAGATGCTATAGAATAGTATAAATCAGGGTGTATGGTGCAGTCAGTAGAACACTCTAAACTACAAAAACTATGTGAATTGCATGAATCTAGCATAGCGCTAGTTAGCTCTAGCGTTACAGACTCCACACCCATGGTAACAGGTTCACTAATCACCTGTGACCTGGCCTGCACTAGTGTATCCTGTCATGGAAGGCTTAAACAGTAATCTATATTTTTAGAAAGAGTGAGAGCACCTTCCCAGTTAGGGTGAAGGCCGTCTCTCCTCAGCAGGTCAGGTCGGCCCCAGAAGGCAGGCCAGTTATCCACAAACCTAAATCCCTTCTGATTGCAAAAACTTGCCAGCCATCGGTTTAGCGAGACTAGTCTGCTAAACCTCTCATCATTGCCTCTCGCAGGCAAGGGGCCAGAGACAATTACTCGATGCCGACTCATCTTTCTGGCGAGATTACAGGTCCTAGCAATATTTTTCTTTGTAATCTCAGATTGTCTCATTCTAGTATCATTGGAGCCGACGTGAATGACTATATCGGTGTAGCTAGCCCTGTCCTGGTGTCTAGGTTTGCTCGTCAGCTCCCTCAAATTAGCCTCAATGTCGGGTGCTCTGGCCCCAGAAATACACATAACCGTGGCTGGGGTGCTAAGCTTTATGTTACGGGTGATGGAGTCACCTATAACTAGGGTGCGGGAGCCAGTAGACCGGGGTGGAGTGGGACTAGCTAGGGGGCTGAACTTGTTATGCGTCTGAATTGGCTCACCGCGATTAGCATGCCGTTTAGGGCTAATGCTAACCGGACTAGCAGGTTCGCTACAACCCACGCTAGCAGTGGTGTCCGAGGCACCTAACATTTTCCGTTTAAACTGCTCTAGCTCACGGACACGTCCCTCTAGAAGGGCAACCTGCCTACGGACACGGGAGCAACCTTTACAGCAACCCATACTCACTTGTAAGCGTCGGATGCCAAGAGCGTCCTAGCAGCCGTGGGAGGGGATATCCTTCAACAACGATCGGCAGCAGCTTCCGACTGTAAAACAATTGTGCGCGGCACTTACCTTGCGCCAATCGTCCGAGATACTTACCCGAAACTTTTCAATATAAAAAGTCTCAATCCAGAATTCTGCTAAAGTAGGAATCTGAAACAATCTCGTAGACGCGACGACGTGAGCAACACAAAATTCCCGCCACTCAGTGTGTATTATTATAAAATGTCGCTCATTAAAAAGAAAGAATATAAATATGAAGAATCATACAAATTTGCCTTTTTTTATTAACTCATAGGCCGAAAAATTTATATTTATTTTACATAACATGAGCTCTACCTTTAACATATATGTTTCCAACCGGTCTCGAACTGGGGACTTTTCGCGTGTTGGGCGAATATACTAACCATTGCACCGCAGAAACATGACTGATCCCATTTAACTCGACTTCTAATTGTCTGCCATCTTGCTGTTACGACTCAAACTATCCCAATCAGCGAATGGTTCGCAAGTTTGAGACCCCTGGTCTACAGTATATATGGTACACAATCGACAGTATATTGTAAAAGCACAAATGTTTTCTACAGTATACCTTTGAATCTGTGATTTACTGTATAATACTGCAGATTTATATCCAATAAAATACTGTACTGTATTTCCACTAACTAATTACCACATTCTACTTAATGCAGGCTTTAAACTATTGTAATTTATGATAGTAAAACAAATGCATTTAGCCCAGCAAAAGGAGCATTTCTATCTCCAGAATTGGGTCACTAAATGCCTTAATAAAAATAAAAATGGACAGTCTTTAAAATTAAATCCTGCATCTCAAGGGATTAGCCTTCAAGCTAGAAACAATTTACGAATGAACACTATTAATGTATCTTTGCAGTGTTTAACTGCAGCTTTATACAGCAGGAAGCGGGAATAAGTTTTTACACTTAATGCAATTCAGTATGCCAGTCATGTCAAACGTACGGCCCGCGGGCTGGATCCGGGATGATTTAGTTCTGCTCGTAGTAAATGTCTGATTATGTCTAACAAAAACAAGTCTTTAGCTGATTTTTATCAAAAGGAATGATTTTTTAAATAAATGGAAACCAAATGCTCTTTCTCACCGCTAGAGGGTAGTAAGGCTACAAAAGAGCTGACGTAGTAAGCGTTTTATCCATGTTTAGGACTACCGTAAATTCCGGACTATAGAGCGCACCTGATTATAAGCCGCACCCACCACATTTTAAGAGGAAAACCGATTTTGTACTTACACAAGCCGCACCTGTATATAAGCCGTATGCACCCACATTAAAACATGTAACACGATCACAAAATTAGATCACAAAATTAGCCCAAACCCGGCTTTGAGTACCGCGATTGTTTTTTTTTGGTTTGAACAAATTTATTGACACTAATAACAGAAAACAATCATGACAATCTCAACAGCAATTAAGCACATTCACAATATTATATTCCAATATGACATTTTTAACAGCAAACACAATGTGAGGTTTGAACATAACTGAATATAAAGTACACAGTCCAAAAACCACAGCCGGCAAAATGACAGAAAATGATACCGGTACTTAAAGTTTGATGCAGACCTGAAGAGTCCGGGTACCCGTTGAAATTAATCCAAGGAAAAAAAGTCTATATTTCCAAAGGTAAGGGTGGGAAAAATATATATCCACTATTGTCCGCCGCGACAACAGGTCTCACTCACCTTTACCCCACTTCCCCTCAGCCCGTGTTTGCTCCGCCCCTCTTTTTTAATTCATATTGACATATCAGAATAAGTGTCTCAAATAAATACATTACAAAAATATACAGGTGCAAATACATATTATACATCGGTTACACATATTTACAAAGAAAGACGGTACACCGAGAGAGTTTTCAAAGCTTTAATTATAATATAACTTTCACCCCAAACCGTGCCTGTGAAGGGTAGCAAAACGCTACTAGCAACACGCTCGCATCACAGTAAACGGCCCTGTTAAAAAAAACATACCGTACTTGTAGAAACCACGGTAAGCCGTCCTCATCTTCCTCCTTAAATCTGACGTCATCAAAGTCATCTTCCCCAGTATAAGAAAGAGACATTGTCATATAGACGTCGTTCCACGCTCCCTAATTCAAAAACACGTTAGCAACACGATCGCAAAGTGAAGTTTACGTGCAGTAGCTCTGTTTCCTTCATTATTGGACTGCTCGTTTGCTTATAGCTTGAAAGCTACGTCATGTGCCTTTCTTTTTGCAATTTGCATGATGAGGATATGTCTACGCTAATTTAATTTGTGCACAAGCTAAGAAGTTGCAGTCTTCCTCGGCGCATATATTCCACCGGTCTAAATCTTACCTTTTATACTCGAGCGCCGCTGGTGGCTGTTAGAAAAATTACATAAATTGGCCTGAATAAGCCGCAGGGTTGAAGGTTTGGGAAAAAAGTAGCGGCTTATAGTTCGGAATTTACGGTACTTATGTTTGTGAACAGGTGGTCTCTGTGATGGACCATAAGCAGCGCTCAAGGTTAACAAACACTTGAATGACATTGTTAAATTTGCTGCTACACAGGACTTGACACCTGATATTGATGCCCTTGTAAAAGCAAAAATGTGCCAAGTTTCAGGAGCCAGCAGCAGCAAGTAGATTTCAGAACTGCAATGAGAAAGGGAAAAGGGTGTGACGGCACGACATTTGATTGCACGGATCATTAAAGAAAATATTGATCTGGTTTCATGTTGAAGACAGTATTGTGAATTATTTTCTCAGCTTTAGTAGGCCCACCCCGGTAGTTGTACAGACGCTGCCCTACGTACGAACGGTCGTTCTTAAATCGAATTTGTTTGTAAGATGCTTCTGTGCTATATTTTGTATGGAATGTATGTTTAAGGTTTATATAAGTATGTTTAAGGCTTGTATAAGTAACCTGTATTGTTTTGAAATTGAAAAAGAAACGTTTTATAAAAAATCTGCTCTATAAAGATAAATAAAGTTAAGTTTAACTTCTATCTATCTACCTTGGTCATATGCCTCGAGAGGGGTGACCGACAGCAAGACAAACACATACAATAACAAAGAAAACAAAAAAGGGAACAAAATAGCAAAAGAACTACACACAAAAATATTTGGACCATGGCCAACCCAAATGCCCAAACACCCAAACAAGTTAGGCACCTCGGCTTTCGTCCCTCCAGATGAAACGTGACACGAGAAAGCGGCCATGTCACTCGGGTCAGGGTGACACAACACACTCTTTTGTTCAACAGCAGGGCCCGACAGCTTTCACTGGTTTACCCCTGCCGCATCATACAGGTGCCCTGCCCATCCCTTCGAACGCGTCCAAACATCCCACTATCCTTTTACAACACCTCTCCACTCATTCCTATCACCAACAAGAGCTCGAGCTTCCACTAGATTCAAACCTCTTTCCTGCAGTGCACTCATAACACCATCCATCCACGTCAATCGCAACCTTGCTCTTGGTCTCCTCCCATTTACTGCTGCTCTGTAGATCCTCTTCAACATTCGCTCCTCATCCATCCTCTCCATGTGTCCAAACCAACCGAGTACTCTCTTCTACACTCGCTTGCTCAGTTCCACTACTACTCCAGTTCTTTCTCTCACAATTTCATTTCTCAATCTATCCAATCTTGTCACTAAGTTTAACTTATTTTTGTAAAATGAGCTTCAAGAGTTAGGCAACTTCCTCCTCTGTGGTAGAAAGTGGCCGAAAAAAGGCAATCCAACCATTTTCTCAACCGCATCAAGCTTTCTTATTCCACTTTCATTTGAAATGAAACGGCTCGCCTCTTCTTTACACTTTACACCAACCATAATGAATGGATGCATGAGATATTAAACAATAAAAATGTGAATGTTCTTAGCGCGCTGGAGATACAGAATAGAATGTTTACACACGAGCTAGCAAGGGGAAGCGGATTTCTTCTTTGGGGTGGATGCTGGGTGACGTCTCATAGCGCCACACACCGGTAGCGGGGGAAAGAAGCATTACAGTACTGACCTGTACTCGGAACAAGGTGCACACAATACAAAATCTAACTTACAGCAATGTCCGGATATTTTTCGACATCCTGAAAAAAATGATCGTATCTACTGTTTTGTAAGTCAAATGGTCGTAAGTAAGGGAGCGTCTGTATTTGATGTCAGTGCTCGCTCACTGAGAAAACTCTTATTTTTAATTTAATTAAAGCTGTTGGCCAATTGAGGCGGGCACATTTTTTAAAGCTCCCACTCGAGGTGTTTTTTAGTGTGTTGAGTTGGTTCAGATATAAAGCTGCATTTATTCAACGGTTAAAATAAACAATTTCTTAAAACATTCAATGGTTTTTCTATTATTTGAGAATAAATGTGTTGTGCTTGTAAAAATATCTTTAAAAAATATATATATATATTTTCATCCTATTTATAATTTGTAGGGTAGGCTACAAATGTACTATGAATGATAAAGCATAGTACTGAAAACCAAAGCGAAATATTCCAAGTTGACATTGTTTTACTGATCCGGCCCACCCGAGAACATAAATTCTAGATCCGGCCACCAAACCCAAGTGAGTCTGACACGCCTGCAGTTAACGCTTACAGATGAAATGAATAACATGCGAATACTTCCTTTTTTATGAAGAAATTAACAGAATTTGTTATAATGTAGAACACAGGTGGAATCTTGGAAGATTCTTGACTCGATTTCCAACATAAGTCAACCCCGCCGTAGTAGGGAAATAAAGTGCCTATGATGCAACAAATCTTGGCAATCGCCACCAATGTTTTTTACCGCGTTCCGTTCGATTTATTTTGCATGCCGTTCCGGAGGGCGGTTAATTTGCAGCCATGTCAAACCAAGCCAGTCACACCGAGATACCGAGGCCGGGAGTCATAAATAATTGAGTGGCAAAGTTTCACTATCGGAGCTTAAAATATTCATCTCTGGGAGGAAAAAAATAATAATTAAACATTGATTAATGAGCTCTCACACAAACGTGTGGCTGCGGTTAATAGAAGCAGAGAGCAGCTCTGTATCAACATGAATGATGTAGCGGGTTATTCTTTTTTTTTTTTTTTTGCTTTTTGTATTAAGAAATAGCAAGATGTACATTATTTCACAAACAGAAAAGAGGAAAAGGTAGAAGTCGGGGGTCTCAAACTCAATTTACTTGGGGGCTGCTGGATTCGGGGTTTGGGGAAAAATCGTGTTTTCCACAAGAAGAGTAGATCTGATAAAACATTCTACTGTTCTCAAATAGCTTCTTAAAAAATTGCTTTTCAAAATAAGATTTGAAAAAAAAAAAGAGCATTAATGTCAAAATACAGTGGAACTTCGGTTCTCGACCATAATCCGTTCCAGAACCCTGTTCGAAAACCGATTTGTTCGATCACCGAAATCATTTTTCCCATTAAAAATAATGTAAATCGTTTTAATTCGTTCCAACACCCTATATGTTTACCTTGAATGTTTAACGTAAACATAAAGCTAACCCAGGCTAATCGTACATCCGCGTTATCGTCGTTTACAAGTCATTTAGCGCCCGGGTCTCCACAACAAGTGGTGAGCGGATCATTGGAAAGGGGGCTCCGTTCCAACACCCTGAATGTTGGGCTCCGTTCCAACACTCTGAATGTTTACCTTGAATGTTCAAGGTAAACATGAAGCTAACCCAGGCTAATCGTACGTCCGCGTTATCATAATCTTCCGTTCGAAAGATTAAGCTAACATGAACGTGTAAAAATAAAAAAAGGATAAAGAAAAGAATTATGAATAGGATTTCTTACCTTTGTGGTGGTCAGCAGAAGGCGCAGGTGGACGGTGGGAAGAGGATCAGTCACTCGCACACTTCCTTCATATTTTGCTATTATTTCTTTCTTAAATGCAATAGTTGTATGCACTACTTTTCCTTTATCACCTGTAGCAACTTTGCTGCTTGCACTGACTTTCTTTGGAGGCATAATTAGGGGCTAAAACGCTTCGTACACCTATATTAAAAGCGAAAGCAAAACGAAGCACGTCCGCACGCGATAACTGTTGGTCAGGAAAAGAGCGATCTACACCCGTACGCTGCTCAGCATCGCATCCTAGCGTACGCACTCATTCATTACCGGCGTTCGAACTCTGATTTTTTTGACCGAACAGCGAAGCAAGAATTTCTCGAAATTTTTGGTCGGACTCCGATTTGTTTGAACTGAGAGGCGTTCGAAAACCGAGGTTCCACTGTACCTCAATCAGTAAATGAACTTACATTAAAGCAACATGGCAACCGCGGACACCAGGTAGCCTGTGGACTGGATTTGAAGATAACTCACAAGTGGCGGGTCATTGTGATTTTCCAAGAAATTTGATTTCTACCTGGCATGATGTTTTAGTGATTGTTTTTCTGTTTGTTGCGTCTTGGATCCCGTAACTATACATGTCTCAGGGGCACTATTTCCTGTGGTGTGTCTTGGGCAAGTACAGCCTGGTGGCACCCATTCCTCTCCTGGCCAACATGTTTCTACTCGGTCTTGAACTGGGAACCTTTTGCGGGTTAGGCGAATGTGCTAACTACTGCACCATGGAAACATACAGTGTTGCATGGTTGGGTGGTTGGATCTCTTAACCACTAGGGTCATAGGATCTCCATTTCCTGTGGTCTGTCTTGGGTAAGTACAGCCTGGTGGCGCCCATCCCTCTCGTGGCCAACATGTTTCTACTCGGTCTTGAACTGGGAACCTTTTGCGGGTTAGGCGAATGTGCTAACTACTGCACCATGGAAACATAGTGTTGTACGGTTGGGTGGTTGGATCTCTTAACCACTAGGGTGGTATGGGCACCATTACCTGTGGTATGTCTTGGGCAAGTACAACCTGGTGGTGCCTATCCCTTTCCTAGCCAACATATGTTTCTAATCGTTCTTGATTTACAAACCTTTTGCGGGTTAGGCGAATGTGCTAACCACTTCACTATGGAAACATATAGTGTTAAATGGTTCGGTGGTTGGATCTCTTAACTACTAGGGTGGTAGGGGCACCATTTCATGTGTTCTGTCTTGGGTAAGTACAGCCTGGTGGCGCCTATCCCTCTCCTGGCCATCATATTTTTCTATTCTGTCTTGAACTGGGAACCATGCTCGAGTTAGCCAAATGTGCTAACCACTGCACCAAGGAAACATAACCGAGCCTATTTCAACTCGACTTCTAACCATTACAACATGGGAACACCATAAGTTGTCATTTTAGAAATACCCCCCCCCCCCCCCCCCCCCCGAAAAAAAAAAAGTGGAAGCCCTTTGTGCCAATCAGTAACAAAAAGTTGCTCTTATCTTTGGTGACCCCCTGCATTAAAGGGGCAGTGTTTATTATTTGACAGCTCGATGTCGCTGTATTTTGTAGTGCATTTGAAAACAAGTGCTAAAAACTACAAGGAAGAATACAAACTACTACCAAACCAGACCATTGCTCTTTCATATTTTCCCCCAAACTTTTGCAACATTTTATTTTATTGATCTGATATACTCGTAGCAGAAAGACGGCGGACATTTATGCTCCCTCTATGAGAGGCTCATTTTATGTTAAATACATGCACATTTCTGGACCTATCAGTATTTAAAAGAACATGCTTGTTTATATGATATTTCATGTGTTTTTGCTTATTTTTTCAATTACAGATTGGCACTATGCGACCCCTGGTCTAAATTATACGGTTCAGTTTTTTTTTTTGTACACAGGCCAAAACATTCTACCATATGTGGGATCATCCCGTCAGTTCGTCTTCCATCTCCAGAGACTATGTCAGAAATCTGATGGGAAGGTACAACAAAAAAAAGGTAATAGACACAAATTTGAAAAATCACAACATATTGTCGCTCTCATGTGGAAACCATTTTTGCATTTTTTTAGCATGTAAATGTTCCGTAAATGCAAAAAGACAACAACAAAAAACAAAATATAACAATTGAGGTATGTCTTTTTCACGTGACAGTGACAACATGCAGAAAGGAATACAGCAATCCCTGGTTTTTCGCGGGGGTTTCGTTCCGAAAAGGACGCTCGATAATCAAAACTGTTATTTATTTATGTATTAAATACTCTAATAGACATTGAATCTAAAGAACAAGCCCTAAATAAATGTGCTGTACTGTACTTTATTTTTTTTTTACAAATAACTTCTGTCAAATTCTAATTCGAATACAATTACTTTATACATATTTATACATATTTTTGCAAATAACTTTTGTAGTGTAGTCTTTACAACCACCGAAGTAGTACCGTGACTACAGGGTGCCAAGATTACCGATTAAATCACCTGTGCCCGCTCATTTGGCGCCAACCGACGCGGGTTCTGATTGGCTCCCTGTCAGTATTTGAACCCTGTCCTGTCTGTCCCCTTTTGTTTGTCTGTCTGTGAACCTTATTGAATACTAGGCAAGCTTTTTTTCAACCCTGACTCCCATCTGTCCCGTTTTTGCTCCCGTCTGTCTCCGGCTATGACCTGTTTTGATCCTGACCCCGTCTGCTCTCCCGTCCCGACTTACGGCCCATTTTTTATCCCGACCACGTCTGCTCTCCCGTCCCGGCTTACGACCCGTTTCTGACCCAGACCACATTTTGCTGTCCTGTCCCGGCTACCGACCTGTTTTTCCGTCCTTGACACTGCCCTCGCTCGCTATGGAAGATCCATTTCCGGATCACAATTCGAGAACGAGAGTGATTTGCTTTCTGCGCCTAGCGAACACCGGATCGTAGGCGCAGACCTTCCTCTTTCCTTTAATAAAACTTGTGAAAAACGTAACGCAAGTGGGTCCTGTCGCCGTTCTGGTCCTGAAACAGGGGGCGTATTATTGAAACTGGAGAAATTTCTTTCTCCAGATGGTGAAAATACTAACAGTGAAATACAATGCATTGAGAACGTGGACCAATAAGTTCACAAAAATAAAGTACATAAACCTTACATCCGTCTAAAATCTTAAAAGATATAGTTGTTTATAAATATTTTAAACACTTCTGGAAACTCCCTCAAGATGGATGGATGGAGATGGATTGGACACGCAACAGTACTGTCAGCCATTTTTTGAGTCTTTGCTTATGTTGAGCTGGGAAACCTGGAAGTAGTATTATTTTACTATGCTTTTCAACTTAAAATCCCCCAAACTACTAAATATTTATATAAAACACTAATGAACCTACAACTGTTTCAGCTTTGTGTTACATTTTAACTCTCATGATTACTCATTGCACTCACCTGTGCCCGCTAGTCTGGCGCCATCTGCTGCTAGTGGCCTGATTGATTTCCCCCCTATTTATTCCCAGTACTCCAGTCGCTCCTGGTCAGTCCGTCAGCGAACCTCTGCTTACGCAAGCCAAGCACTTTGACTCCGGCCCCTGTCGGTCCCGTTTTTCATCCGTATACCACTCGTCTGCTCCTGATTCCCCGTTTGTCTCCGGCTACAACCCGTTTTTTGACCACCAACCATGCTCTGATTCCTTGCTCCGGCTATCGACACGTTTTTCCTATATGACCACGCTCCGATCTCCTGCCCCGGCAAATCCACTCACTTCCGCATTCCAATCATGCTCCGTTCCCGTGAGCTGTTTGCTCCCTCTTGCCAGCGAGCACCGGATCGGTGGTGTTTGTTTCCTCTACATCCCAATGAACTTTTGTGTAAAACATTACGTGATTGGGTCCACTATTTATCCTTGTTCTGACCTAGACACAGTAACTTACAGTTGCCGTAAGGGCAACACAACTTCTATACTGTCAAAAAATAATTTTGCTGCTACCTATATTGCACGTTTTAATCAGGACAGTCCCCACATTTTTTTATTTTATTTCAGATGATATTTGGTCGACTTAATATATTATAAGTTCGTCAAGATGTTTTACTTACGTGTAACACTTAGACCGCAACTTTATTCATATACAGGCAGAAAAGGGGTGGGCTGCTTTTCAGCCAATCAGAATGCAGAATACAATGCATGATGAAAATCCGCAAAGTAGTCAAACCGCGAAAAGTAAACCTTAATACAGCGAGGGATAACGGTACAAAGTTTTTTAGAAACACAGAGCAAAGTCCTTGGCCCTTTAAAAAAAAAATATTGTTCTTCTTGCCTGAGGCCAAGCATTGAATGTCAAGGTTCCCCCACTTGTCTTTCTGCAGGGCTTTGCGTTCACCGGAAGGGACGAAGCAGGCTTCGGGACAGAGATCTTGCCTCTGAGGTACCTGGCCAAAGTGCTTTCTGATATCGAGGAGCAAGGTAATGCATGCGTGGACGTGTAGTTGTGGATTCTTCTCACAAAGAATCCTCTAAAAGAAGTTTTCCCTCACAATCCCGGTTTCAGCTCTGAATCCCTTTGAGGAGAACGTGGACGCCAAGTTTGTGGAAGAGACTGCTTTGAAACAGACGCTTGTTCTTCTGAGCTTTGAGGGAAAATGAATCCCCCTTAGAACCAAAACCGAGGGGAGGACGCGAGGAAGACGAAGCACAGACTGATGGAGGACAAGGGAATGATGAATAACGAGAGCCATCAAACAAGTGGGAAGAGATAAATGGGAAGATGGGAAATGGATGTAGAAAGGATTACAGACAAAGGGGGTTGGGGGTGTTGACTTTTACAATTGTTTACACTTTTAATCAAAGCAGGGAATGTTTTTTGAGTCTTGTCCATCCATACATATGTAAAAGAAGCCAGTAAAGTAAATGACTGTGTTTTCTGGATTCTAGGCCCCACCATATACATTTTTTAAAGGAAAAATACGTTTTGTACATACAGTATGTCACAAACGTGAGTACACCCCTCACATTTCTGAAAAGATTTTATTAGTCTTTGTAAAGCTTATATAAGAGTGAAAATTTCATTTTTCCCTCAAAAAACACAAAATGTACCCATCAGTAGCTAAACTCCTGTTAACAAAAGTGAGTACACCCTTAAGTAAAAGGTCCTGAAGTTCAATATTTTGTGTTGCCAATCTGATTTTGCAGAACCACCATAATTCTCCTGGCCAGGGATTTCACCAGAGCATCACAAATTGCTACTGGAACACTTTTCCACTCCTTAATGACTACATGACAGACCTGGGGGATATTTGAGATCTTGTGCTTCTCCACCTTCCGCTTGAGGATGCCCTAAATATGTTCTATTGGGTTTAGATCTGGAAAAATACTTGGCCAGTCCATCCCATTTACCCTTAGCCCCTTTAGAAAAGCCTTGGTCATCCTAGAGGTGTATTTGGGGTTATTGTCAGGCTGGAACATTGTCCTAAGATCCAGTTTCTGGAGCGATAGGATAATTCCTTACTCCAGTATTTTCACAGTGCATGCTTGAATTTCTCTTAATAAACCCCCCAACTCCAGTTGTGCTCATGCAGCCCCAAACCATGACATTCGCAACACCGTACTTGACTTAAGACACGACACAAACATGCTTCACACCATCTAAGCAAAATAAATTAATCTTTGTCTCATCAGACCGAAGGATATCTTTCCAGTAATCCATGGCCTCTGTTCATTGTGATAAAGCGATGTTTCTTCTGTTATGTTTCAATAAACATTTTAATGAAATCTCTGCAGACATGTGAGGGATGTACTCACTTTTGTCACATACTGTAAGCCGCACCTAAATTTACAGATAGTGTAAGGATGAGATAAAAATCGATTGCCTTTTCTCATGTCATCTAGATCCCCAGCGGTCGAGGGATAACATGGTGTATTTAGACTTATTATTATTGCTCTTATTATAATTACAATTTTTATCATCACCTATGTTATCATCTGGTAGGGCCATGACAGATACTAAACCGGTCCGTGGCACTGTAAAAAATGACGTCCACTGGTGCAAAGGTTTTCTAGATTAACTAATTTGGTTTCCGAGTGACTTTCTATTATTGTACCGCAAAATTTTGCAAGCAGGTGAAAGTGTAAAAAATCCGCAGTACATATGAATCTTGATCAAAATCACGCTTCCTATTACATTTCTCTGACAGTGGAGTTTTCAAAGGTTCGTGGAAAATCACTAGGTTATGAAAACAATCAAACCTTAAGCTAATGTTAGCGTGATGTTAGCTGTCAGTAAAGGATAAACGGCAGGGCACACTTTTAAACGAGAGAATTATTACTTTAACTTAAATCTCAATGAGGAGATACTGCAAAGCCAGCACACTGGGAGACAGTAAAGGGACTTGAAAGAAGGAAGATTCAACTATGAGAAATCTTAGAGACCCATTTGGTCAATGATGTCAGAAATCAGTAGTGCCTTGTTTTCCTTTTTGGGGGACAGTAAAAATCTGCTCTGACAAACGTTATTAAATTGTATGCTATTACCGGATGGGAAAAACACAATCAGCAATAAAGGAATAACAACATTCTAGATCCCTCTGTGGTTGTAAAACTCACTGAGTCATCGAGTTGTGTAGTTCTCGACACCTTGTCGAAATTTCCTGTAAACGTTTGACCGTCACACATTGTTCCAATATTTGAATACACATCTCATTTTTTTAGGAAGTAATGGAACAAGGAGTGTTAATATGAGTCAGGGCTTTTATGTTCCTTTTGCATGAGGACATTAAGCAAATACTTCAGGAATTCACAATGTCAAACAAAGGGAACTAAAAAGTGCACATGACGGTCTGCTTTGAATTATGTGAGCAATCAGGATTTTATTTATTTCTCAGGAAAAATGTGTGGTATGATAGATAGATAGATAGATAGATAGATACTTTGTTCATCCCCGTGTGCTGGGGTATGAACTATTATACAGTTTTTCCTTGCTGTATTGCAGTTTACTTTTCACAGTTTCGATACTTTCTGGATTTTCATTATACTTTCTGTTCTGCAGCAGACAACACACAGCAAAAGCTGTCACTGGGGAAGGTGGCAGAATTTTGTGCAGGCTTGGGGAGTAACGGAATACATGGAAAATGATGTTGGCAAGCTGTTCGGATTCATTTTCATTTTATTTCTGTCGCATTTTATGTTAGTTTTGCCGGAGATCAAAGAGATCAAAGCCAGGAGAGAAAGCTTACCACGTGTTGTGAGTCATAATTTTATTCACATTTAGTTTCTTTTGTCTTTTATTAGCATATTTGGTATTGGAGTAATCCAAAAGTAATTGAAAGTAATCAAGTTAAAGTAACCCTACCCAACCCTGGTGATAGGCTAGTGTATGCTGTCAGTCAAACAACGGGAGACAAGTCGATAGGTCCACCAAAAACATTGCGAAGCAAGACGACGGATAGTATTTTAGTGTCTCGTTACTAATTTATCAATTAAATCGGACTCTGAGAAAAGTCAAAAGAGGGTAATGAAATGCTGATCACTATCCGGTGCTCTGTGGATTGTTATCTGGTCTGGGAAGGCTGCGTAGGGAGGGAAATAAATAGCGGGGCAGTCGATCTGGCGAACTACGGCTACGTAATAACTCACAAGCCACACCTTCCGATCCTGTATTTCACCAGCGGCCAGATCAATTACCCATAAAACTGGTCAGAAAACTGCGGCTCTACATTCATTAGTGTTCGCCCCTAGCGGCTCCCTGGAGCTGTTTCAAAAAGGTTTAAAATGGAGAGAGATGAAGGGGATTATATGTATAATTTTTGTCATTTTGTAGTTTTGTCTGAAACAAATATGACACAAATATTCTTCATGTTTTCCAAAGCTTAAAAAATATCAAGAATAAATATTTTAAAACTCACTTTCAAGTATAAAATTATTTTCCATTTTAAAATTTTAAAATGTTTTACTTAAGACTTTTCATTTTTGTGTGGCTCCAGACATATTTTTTTGTTCTACTGTGACTCTTTCAACATATTGGGTTGCCGATCCCTGACTTGAAGCTACAACTTGTGGGAAATTTGCAACTTTTGTAATTTAATCGTCATTGGGACCAGGGCCAATCCGATGATCCCCGTTGCTAGGGGACAGCTAGCCGGCCACTCTCTACATCGCTTTCTTTCACTAAAAGTAGAAGCCCTCCAGTTACATAGTGCTAATGTTAACATGATAACTCATTGCACTCACCTGTGCCCGCTCGTTTGGCACCAGCTGCTGCTCGTGGCCTGATTGATTTCCCCTCCTATTTAAACTCAGTACTCCAGTAACTCCTTGTCAGTCCGTCAGTGAACCTCTGCATACGCAAGGCAAGCACTTTGACTCTGGCTCCCAACTTCATCAGTACCCTACTCGTCTGTTCCTGGTTTCCCGTTTGCCTCCTGCTATTGACCCGTTTTTGACCACCGACCACACTCTGATCTCCCGCTCCGGCTAACAACCCGTTTTGCCCATCTGACCACGCTCCAATCTCCTGCCCCGGCAAATCCACTCTGGCATTCCGATCACGCTCCGATCCCGTGAGTTGCTTGCTCCCCAGCAAGCACCGGATCACTGGCGTTTGTTTCCTCCATATCCCAATAAACTTTTGTGTGAAACATTATGCGTTTGGGTCTACCATTTGTTCTGGTTCTGACAAATGTCTAATGATAATAAAAACCATTTATTCAACTCTAAATCTGTGTTCTGTTATTATTTGTAGATATATAGTTATTCTGTTACAGTACTACATATTATCTATAACTGATATCTACTAAATAAATAAATGTTTACACTTTGCAGGTTTAGACTATTCCAGGCCTTTTTGGATTACTGTACTATAAAATACCACAAGATATATATGGGACTGTGGGTCTGTTCAGAAATAAATCAAGAACGAAGCCAGGAAATTATCTTGGCGACAGACCTGAGTGGACGCCTCACCATGTGCTTCAACATTTTTTTCACAGATTTCTGTTTCTTAAGTGGGAATTTCCGCTGCCGTTGCACCGTCCGGTCGGTGTTATATAATCGCCTCACGAAGCACAAACGGTGTGGCGTTAAATGAATCCGACAGTTCACCAATATCGTAACAAATTATTTGTATTGCTCTGTCTTTATTTTGGCGCTCTCCTACACATCAGACCAGGGTTGGGCAAACACAGTCCACGAAGGGTGCAAGTTCTGCAGTTTTTGGACTTTTTCTACTCTATTACAAGGTGTTTCCAGAATCACTATTAAATGTATTCATAAAGACCACAATAGTTTCAATTAGAGTAGTGTTCCTCCGCACAATTATGCAAATACGTTACAAAATATTCCTGGTGTCAGAGGTCATAAGAACTTTTTGACCCATATCTGGCTTGATTCCCCTAAAGCTGTGAGGTCATCAGAGGAACAGGACACTTAACTGGGAGGTCGGTGGTTCGCGCCCCGGCCGAGTCATTCCTAAGACTTAAAAAGTGGTCGGCGGCGCCCTCTGTTGGCTGCGGCTGCATCGGCTCGCTACAACGGGTCAGGTGCAATCGACATTTCGTTCTGTGTACATTGTTACACAGAATGACAATACAAGGAAATTATTATTATTATTATTATAAATTGGTGAATCCCATTAACACGGGTGAGGATTCTCAGAAACAGACAGCGATAGTAGTGAATAGTGATTGCATACCACTTATTTCTGCTTGCAGAAATTAGAACTTTACTTACCCTGTCGCTGACACCTAACTTGGTGAATCCCGTTAACACAGCATGTGAGGATTCTCAGAAACAGAAGGCAATTGTAGTGAATAGTGATTGCATACCGCTTATTTCTGGTTACAGAAATTGGAAGTTTCCTTACCCTGTCGCTGATGCTTAAATTGGTGAATCCCATTAACACACCATGTAAGGATTCTCAGAAACAGAAGGTGAATGTAGTGAATAGTGATTGCATACCGCTTATTTCTGGTTACAGAAATTGGAAGTTTACTTACCCTGTCGCTGATGCTTAAATTGGTGAGTCCCATTAACACACCATGTGAGGATTCTCAGAAACAGAATGTGAATGTAGTGAATAGTGATTGCATATCGCTTATTTCTGGTTACAGAAATTGGAACTTTACTTACCTTGTCGCTGACACTTAAATTGGTGAAACCTATTAACACAGCATGTGAAGATTCTCAGAAACAGACAGCAATTGTAGTGAATAGTGATTGCAAACCACTTATTTCTGCTTGCAGAAATTAGAACTTTACTTACCTTGTCACTGATACCTAAATTGGTGAATCCCATTAACACACCATGTGAGGATTCTCAGAAACAGAAGGTGAATGTAATGAATAGTGATTGCATATCGCTTATTTCTGGTTACAGAAATTGGAACTTTACTTACCTTGTCGCTGACACTTAAATTGGTGAAACCTATTAACACAGCATGTGAAGATTCTCAGAAACAGACAGCAATTGTAGTGAATAGTGATTGCAAACCACTTATTTCTGCTTGCAGAAATTAGAACTTTACTTACCTTGTCACTGATACCTAAATTGGTGAATCCCATTAACACAGTATGTGAGGATTCTCAGAAACAGACAGCGATTGTACTGTAGTGAGTAGTGATTGTATATTGCTTATTTCTGCTTGCAGAAATTGGAACTTTGCTTACCCAGTCGCTGGGAGATCTCTTCAAAATGCATTATCTCGGGAAATAAATGGAATATTGATGAAATGTCTATAGATTTTATGAAAAAAAAACAACAATGCACTATTTCCTCAAATTTTGCATGTTTTTGATATTGGGAGTACCGTTAAGCTCCTGCACAGCTTGCTAACTCACTGATAATTTGTATCACTTGATTTGGAGAAGAAAATCCTCCCAAAACGTAGTCTTAACTTTGAAGGATTGGGACCATGTACATTTTAACTGAATTATTAGTTTTTTTGATTGTTCAATATACTTTAATCAAGACAAACACACAATCTCGGATTTATGGAGTTTTTATTGAAGAAACTTAAACACCACACAAACAAAGAAAACAACATGAAGCAGAAGAATTGAAATTTGGATTTTGGCGGGTGCCATTAATATTTGGGGCAATTACTCCCAAAAATATTAAATTATCGATATTTTAGTCTATGAAAATTATCGATTGATCTGTCCAAAGGAAAAATGTATAGTTAGACAAACAAATGAAGATCTCCGGTGTTAAAACAATCGGCTTATCTGGAGGACCGGGAATTCTTTCATAGCATGTCAGAAATGACAAATTTGCCCCCTGCACCAAAAACAGCTGTTGTGAAATATTTTCTCTCCTTCTCTCTCACGGGAACAAAAGGTATCTTGTTGGAAGTTTGTTGAGAAGGATGAGAGTCGCCGACTTTCTGCGGTAGTCTTTGGCATATAGTGACTGGATTCTAAAGAAACAATGACCAGCCTGGTCTAAGTTAGCTGGGATGACCTACTGAGGATAAGCGGTGCAGATAATGGATGATTAAGCTACATTTTTAACCTTGAAATATCCCAAGTTTTCAAGTATTTATCCTTTTCATTGCAATAACTTCTGAGTCTGACGTGTAACACATGGCTTTGACGTTCGGGCTTTAATTTGAGCCAGACGTCATCATCAGAGGGATCCGAAGACGTTTTTATGATAAAAACGTGGAGTAACTCCACCCCTGGAAAGGCAGAAATAAAGTCTGACTCACTAATGTGCAACTGGAATGCCAAGATAAAAACTATAAAATTACACATGCTGCTAAGAATCCAAGAATCTATTTTTACGTTTTGGGCGATACCTTAAAATGGCCTCCCATTCCACTGTTATAATCCTCCCTCATTTTACGAATCTCCTTTTCAGGCTCTAAACTCTAAAATGTTAGATTAATGAGACATGTGTCACTGAATATTAACTTATATCTTTATTTTAGTTGGGTTGAGTGAGGGGGCTGGGAATCCCCTCCTCTGAATCAATCTCCCAAAAAGAGTCAGAAATGACTCTAGACACCTCCCTCTAGGGGATATGGCTGTGGTATATATATAATCTTTATTTTGATCATCACGGTATTAATTAAGTTGTAATAAATGCATTTTATGCTTTTCAAGGTTTCTTCATTTTCCTCATGTTGTGTCACGGTTGCCATGGCGCCCAATCGGTGGTGCCAGCTGTGGCTCGTCGCTATTTAAGCTCATTGCTCACTCTTCCTTGGTCAGTGCGTCAACGAACCTCTGCCTCGCAAGACGTGGGTTTTGACTCGGTCCTGTTTCCTGTTGGTAGTTTCTGTCCGGTATGGTTCCCGTTTATTTTGTCCTGTTTAATATCAGTTTCCAGTTTCGTTCCTGTCTAGTTTATCTTGTTTAATTTCGATACCCTGTTTTGATATCAATCCTGTCTGTCCCGTTGTTTAATATCGGTTTCCAGTTTCGTCCCCGTCTAGTTTGTCCTGTTTAATTTCGATATCCTGTTTTAATATCAGTCTTGTCTGTCCCGTCGTGTCCGTTATCGACCCCATCTGTCGGATATCTGCTCGGGCAATTGGTATCGATCTCATCGGCCTCTGGCTTCCTATCATTCCATGCCAGACTGCTGCCTAACGTGCATGACTCCCCATTTCCTGTAAAATAAAAGGCTTGTGTGAGAAACGTCATGCATTTGGGTCCTGATCCTGTTCCGGTTCTTGACATGTTGAGGTTTTTGAGTTTTTCCTTGCCTTATGTAGGTTTTAGATCAGGGGGTGGTGTAATAATAGTCTGTAGTTTGCAATAACCTATGTTCTGTGCAGGCCTTTGAGGCTCCTTGTGATTAAGGCTTATAGTAAACATGACTTGACTTGACTTGACTTTTTACTGTTTCAACATTGTACATTCGCAGTGTCATGATTTACCTTTGAGGGGGAGGCCTTGTGTCTGCCCTAATCTTATCATACCACGTGCAAAATCCATGTAGATCCAATCTTAACCAAGGTCTTTTGTGAAGCTTGGACTTCCTGACTTTTACTGGAAAATCCCTGTACACTTAAGTTTTGTTCTTGTCAAACCAAGTCCATTCCCCATAAAAACATCCATCTAATTTTCTGCTTCGCTTATTCCTCACTAGGGTCCCGGCTGACTCCGGGCAGTGAGCAGGGGATACCCTGAACTGGTTGCCAGCCCGTCGCAGTGTCAAGAACCAGAACAGGATCAGGACCCAAACACGTGACATTCTCACACAAGCCTTTTATTTTACGGCAAATGGGGAGTCATGCACGTTAGACAGCTGTCTGGCGTGAAAAGACAGGAAGCCAGGGACCGACGAGATCAATTCCAATTGGCCGAGTTGATATCAAACGGATGGGGTCGATACCGGACAGGACAGACAGGATAGATAAGGAATCAGGATATCGAAAATAAACAGGAGAAACTAGACGGGAACAAAAACTGGAGAAAATAATAGATGGAAACAAAACTGGAAACCGAAATTAAACAGGACAAAATAAACGGGAACAATACCAGACAGGAAATACCAACTGGTACAGGACTGAGTCGAAGCCCACGTCTTGCGGGGCAGAAGTTCGTTGACGGGCTGACAAAGAAAGCGTGACAGTGCTGAGCTTAAAATAGACAGAAGGCCAATCTGTTAACAAGCTGCAGCTGGCGCCACACAGGCGGGGCCAATTTGGCGCCATGGCAACCGTGGGCAGGGAACACCTAGAACTGGTTGCCAGCCCGTCGCAGGGCACACAGTGACAGACAGCACCCTCGCCCAGTTGCACCTAGGGACAATTTGGACTGGCCAATCAACCTGACATGCATGATTTTTTAGAATGGGGGAGGAAACCGGAGTGCCCAGAAGAAACCCACAAGGAGAACATTCAAACTCCGCACGGGGAGGCCGTGATAGCTGGAATAAAACCCTGGACCTCCGCACCGTGGGGCTGAGTGCTAACCACCCTGCCGCCCACAACATGTGGTATTCCGAGGCAGTCTTCCATCCAAGTATTAACCAGGCCTAGCCCTGCTTAGCTTTCAAGATAGGATGTTTTCGGGATATAAAAACCTCTAAATACAATGGTTAGCCATTTTTGTCGATGCTTGTTTGTCAAGGGCTTCGTCCTGTTGACAAGCATTAAATATTCAGTTTTTCTCTAACTTTGTTTCATTGTAACAATAGTCCTCAACAGAACCGCTCCCATTGGCTCTTTTTTTCTTTGTTTCGGAATTCTCGGCGGAACGCCGGATGTTGAATTGAGCTTGCGGCTAGACACATAGCGTCGCCGACCTTACAAAAGTCAACATTAAACAAAAAAATGTTTCCACCAGAGGGCGCCAACTGAGGAGCAAGACACACCTGAGCCCAGTCTCTTCACACCTGTGACTAATTATCCAAAGCCTTCATATTGACTCCTCGAACAGCAAACTGGTATTGGATCAAGTTCATTTCCACTGTCATTGCTATATGTGATATGGTTCTTGTTTCCTGTTTATGGTTTGGAAATTCCTTTATTAGTTTTGCGCTACTTTTTTGTTACTTTGCTCCTTGCATGTCCACTGCCACGCCAGGTCTGTTTCTTTTGTTTCTGGTGACATGGTTCGACATTTAGTAGTTTAGTGCCCGCTAGTTTGTTTGTTACTTTGTTCCTTAAATTTTCAGTTCTCGGTTTTGGTCTGTGTTTCTGGTGTGGACATATTTGATTTTCTTGGGACATGTCATTTGTTTTGTGAACCTTTCTTTGTTTGTTACTTTGTAACTACTTTTGTTATTAAATACTGTCTTTATTTTGCACACCCATGCCTCAGTTCCTGCTTCTCTTCAAATGGGACTACCCTCCAAATGAAGTATATTGTCCTTATAACCTTCACATTCTAATTTCGATACAAATGTGCTCTTAACATTTTTTTTTTTGCAAATAAGGAAAAAAATATACCTCGATTACTAGCAGATACAGCCATGAAGCAATTAAGGAGGAACAGTGCTGAGACAGTGGAATGTCAATTATCTGTCATGTCCGTTGTTTTTATGTCTTCTAAAGGTTTGAGAAGCGTCGGTTTGCGAACATGTCTCATGTTGGCACCCGGCTGGGAGGGCTTGAAAGGGGCCTGCGCTCCGTAGGGTTTGGGTAGGGGGAGAGGGTCCGTGTGTGAGATATAGGCATCGGGCCGGCTCTCTGCGGTGGTGTACAGGCCGTTTGGCAGCAGCTTCCAGTCCTCGCTGTCTGCCAGCTGCACACAAAAACACAAGTATTGGGACTAAAACATTACATACAAACCCGTTCTTGAAACACCGTTACGTTTCCCTGTAACGAGTACTGTAACGCAGTGGTAGGCAACTGTATTGGAGCATTATGGGAAATAGTTTGCCAAAACAATGTTGTCCAAATTGGTACAGTGAGTAAAAATAGTGTGATGATGAGATGAACTTGAATCCCTTTTCCTATGTCATCTACATCCCTAGTGGTCTAGTGAATTTTGGCTTATCATTATTTGTGTTGTTATTATTACTGTTAGTGTAAGCAATTTTAACATTCGGCCAGGCTACAAGAAGATAGTCAGACATTATTCTGTAACATGTTGGTATTACAATTTTGTAACTCTACTGTTGTTACTGCGTTACTACACTACTTATTAAATGTATTTATTCCACCTTAACGGCTGAAAACTCCGGTATCTCTTACGATGTCACATACAACCCTCAATCCACCAGCAACATCCTTCAAATGTTGAGCCTGTTTATATTAAAATACACAGTACAGATAAATATAATTATTGTGGTGCCATCTTAAGCACAAAGCGTGAGGACGCTGAATTTCTTCCTACCGTGTACACTTGCATCCAAGCCGAATTTACAAGTATAAAATAAAATGCACATATTTGGTTGAGTGTCACTAATAGCAAATGGTAGGCAGCTTTGAAGGAAGGGGGCGTGGCTTAAACGGGATCAACAATCCAACCGGAAATCAATTGAGCACATGATGTACAGTTCACATGTGCTGAATTGTATTTCTGTCATGGTTGCCATGGCGCCCAATTGGCCCCGCCCGTGTGGCGCCAGCTGCAGCGTTTTGACTGATTGGCTCCCTGTCTGGATTTAAACTCGGTCCTGTCAGTCCCCTTTTGTCGGTCCATCTGCGAGTCTCTGTTCTTACACGGCAAGCCCTTTTTCGCCTGTCCTGTTTTTTTGCTCTTGTTGCGGTCTGTTTTGATCTAGACCAGGTCTACTGTCCTCTGCTGGCTTTCAACTTTTTCCGATCCCAATCACGTTTTTTGCTCTTCTATCCCGGCTACTGACCATTTTTTTCCGTTCCTGACACCGCCATCGCTCGCCACGGAAGTCCCACTTCCGCGTTCAGAGCGACCTTCTCCCCGCGACCAGCGATCACCTGATCGTGTGTGCAATCCTTTCCCTTCTTCCTAATAAAACTGTGAGAAACGTTACGCGAGTGGGTCCTGTTTCCTCTCTGGTCCTGACAATTTCATTGTATTTGAAAGTTATTTCTGCAAAACACCATGACTGGGGTGGGGGACATCTTGGATAGTATGCAGAAATGAAGAAAGAGATCTTCGAGTCGTCTGACGCCTACAGACAAAATTGATATTGTGTGTCTCAGCCAAGTGTTCAAGATAGCACAAGCCAAGAAATACTGTATAAAGGCTCCACTGCATCCACAGGTTTGTGTACATGTTTTCTTCTTGATCTTTTATTATGTGGCTTTTTTAAAGCGGTTTTAGGGGGTCAGCTTCAATGTGAGTATATCCACTAATTTGTAACAAGGTAGATACTTTCAGAGTACCGCGCTAGTTTTGGGCGTCAGTGCTCTGGGTGGTAATGCAATTACTTTTTAAATGAAGTATCTAACTAATTACTACTTTTTAGTAACGTGTCCATCACCGAGACACATCCACACACGGATGAAGCAATCCTTTAATATTAATGTCTGACCTTCTGAGCGCCGAGCTGAAATTCAATTCTGCTGAGTTTAATCACAAAATGGAATGATAAATTTGATATTTGTAATATGTCAAAACAAATGCAAGTGCTCAGAATAACAGAGTGAAAAATACGTCACGACATTATTATTCCCCGAAGACATTTTCAGTTGAATGCGAAAGTACACCTCAGCCGTGCTGTAATTAAAGTGTCACTGTTTCAATTTTCTGGCTCATTAAAATCATTTGGCCGAGCTCTGACCCCATATGCACTTAACCACGATCATTTCGAGGAACATGTGTCTAAAGCTTGTCATTATTAAGCTTGTTATTATTATAACTATTATCGAGACTATTATTTTTGTTGTTGTTAATGATATTATTACTCTCACTAATTATATGAATATTCTTATCGCCATTGTTTTTATATAGCTGTCACCATGAAATTAAACAAATTCATTACAATCAAACAAACCAAAAGGTTGGTGATGATGGTGAAAACTAAATAAACTAAACAAAAACTAAGTGAATGGAGATACAATCTGTCACGGTTGCCATGGTGCCAAATTGGCCCCGCCCATGTGGCGCCAGCTGCGGATCGTTGACAGATTGGCTTTCCTTCTATTTAAGTTCAGTGTTCTCACTCTCCGTTTGGCAGTCCATCAACGAACCTTTGCCCCGCAAGACGTGGATTCTGACTCAGTCCTGTTCCCTGTTGGTATTTCCTGTACGGTATTGTGCACCTTTTTCTGAGTAGTGGGCAGTACTGAAGTTCTTCATTCCGCCGCTACTGGCGTGTGGCACGTGAGAGGTCACCCAGCATCCACCCGGAAGAAAAAAACTCCTCTTCCTAGTTCGTGTGTAAACATTCTATACTGTCTATGTCCGTACTATCTCCAGTGCGCTGAGAACTTTTACTTATCCATTGTTTATTATCTCGTCCATCCATTCAATATGGTTGGTGTAAAGTGTGAAGAAGAGGCGAGATGTTTCTTTTGAAATAAAAGTGGAATAAGAAAGCTTGATGCGGTTGAGAGAATGGTTGGATCAGTTTCTTTCTGCCACTTTCTACCATGGAGGAGGAAGTTGCCTGACTCTTGAAGCTCACCTGCCAAAAGTAAGTTAAACTCAACTTTATTTATCTTTATAGAGCATGTTATTTTATTAGATGTTTATTTTTTAGTACAAAACAATACAGGTTACTTATACAAGCCTTAAAGATACTTAAACATACAAAATATCGCACTGAAGCAACTTACGAACAAATTAAAACTTACAAAATATCGTCCGGAACCTATTTCCTCTTATTACGAACTTTTTTTCTTTAGTCATTATCTGCCAATCATGAGGCTGTTGATTGATTCCACACGCTTTAGGGCAGATCTGCTTTTGTCACCGAAGAGATTTCATTTTTTTTTATTAAAAAAAGAGCTCAGGATAGGGCTTTTATAGTAGGTGGGAATTTCTTCTCTCCTTATTTTAAGTGTTTACAAATTTTTATAATTAAAAATAACTAAATAAGGCGCTAATGCCATCGGAACACATGATGAAATCAGAGAATGTGTGGACAAAGCCCAAGAATGATTAAGGCCATGTAAAGTTGTGCATTCCAAACATCCAGTACGGCGTATTCTGAGTGGGTCAAATTTCAAGCTCATGGAGGAAAAAGCAAACACGGCCCCATAACCTCAAAGCCATGCAGCATGGAAATCAGGTATGCTGATATCCCAGAGACCTCAAAGTATAAAAATGGATTATTACCTGACATGAGAAATATAAGCTTTTAACTGTGTAGGCTACAGATAGAAAGCAAACACAGTCAACTCAACTTCATCAAACTCGCCTAGTTCTCTGGGTCCAACTGCACGAGAAAGGGACGGAATCCATTGTGCGACACTTAAAGCCTGTCTTTTATAATCATATCCAAGTTAAACATGATTCTATAAACATTTACATATTTTCTACTTCTGGTATTACGTGATTTATCGATGAGTTCAATTATTTATATGGCATATATCGTAGGTCTTTAATTATTTAAAAATTAATTCTTATGGCAGGATCAGTCCTCCATACGATTTTGCCCGAAATTTGATATGCAACCTCAGTGGAACTCTTTAAATCTAGGCCTAAATACACTTATATTCTATTGCTTATGAATGACCTATTTTTCATGTAGACAATATCTGTGTATTTTTTGTTATAGCAACATCCGTTGCAGCCTGGTCATCCTGGTAGGGGGATTACCTCATGTGCGGTCCCTTCTCAAGGTTTCTTCATTTTCCTCATGCTGAGGTTTTTTAGTTTTTCCTTGCCCTCATTTAGGTTTTAGAACAGGGGATGGTGTGATAATAGTTTGTGGTTTGCAATAGTCTCTGCAGACCTTTGAGACTCCTTGTCTTTAAGGGCTATGCAAATAAACAGGACTTGAGTTGTGTCTTCATCATTGGGGGATTTTTTTTTTAAGTTCACGGGCAAATATTATGGCTGTTTGTCATTTTAATGGCTTGCAAGTTGGACAATAAACCACAGCAGCAGTACATCCTTGAGACAGTGCGGCACTTTGAGAGACAGACAGGCGAACAAAGAAGGACAATGACGGGTGGAAAATAATATTTTTTTAAAAAGTCAGCGAGGGAGAAGTCCGGCCTGACACGAATGTAATGATTGACATTTCTCAGATCTCACCTCTGCAGCAGTGTTTTGTATTTAGAGAGCATTCGTTGTGGAAAAGCTCGCCTTTTTCCTCATTGCCGCCGCAGGAAAAAAAAAGCCGCTACAAATTTTAAGCCGTGTTAAAATTTAGCAAAAAGGTTTGTATTCTGTGATTTATGGTCCACAATCTCCTTTATCTCATGTGCATGTGAATGCTTGTAGTGTCTTTTTAGAGCCGGCAGCTTTAAACGGGAAAAAAAATAAAAATTGCACAAAAATATGTTGATGAGACCATCTGGACTGCTTTCAAGCACAAGAGATGACGCCTGGTATGCAAGTTGTCCCTTTTCGTACAACATGACGACAAAACCAAAAGAATGGTAGGCAGATCAATCCAAATATCGATATTATCAACACTGAGCAAGTACTTGACTTAAGATTTTAACAATCACTAGGATAGTGTCGTTGGTGTGTTATAAGATACATACATATATAAACTTTCAAATTTGATCCAACTGTAGTCACACTTAATTTGCACTCCTGATTTTATTCACAAAATATTCCGCAATGAATGGTATCTATTTTCCAGACTATAAGGCACATTTGATTATAAGACGCAGCTTCGAAAATATCCCCTTTTGAACGATATTTTTTTAATATATAAGGCGCATCAAACTATGAGGCGGATGATATTAAAACACAAGGTAAAGCAAGGAAAAACTCAAAAACCTCAACATGAGGAAAATGTAAAAACCTTGAGAAGGGGACGCACATGAGGTAATCCCCCTTCCAAGGATAACCAGGCTGCAATGGATGTTGCAATAACAAATAATACACAGCTATTGTCAACATAAACTATAGGTCATTCATAAGCTATAGAATAGAAGTGTGTTTAAGCCTAGATTTAAACAGTTCCACTGAGGTTGCAGCTCGAATCTTCGAAGGCATAGCATTCCACAACATTGGGGCCCGATTGGAGAATGCTCTCGAACCTATAGGTATTATATTTGTCATGTTGACTTTGTTGTATTTGTATTTTCAATACATTGCTGCTTGTTTGGTTGGACTCTCATGACTTTTGTACTGAAACAATTGTAATAGAAATAATTGTGTTTTTTATTTTCCACTGTTAAAGTTAAGATTTTGGTTATTTAATCAAATATAGACATTTAAGGCTATTATTTTCTTAATAATTAACTTACTCAAGGGGAAGGGGTTCAAGTATTCAATGATCACGAGACTCCAAAATGTAGTGGATTGATCGATACCACCCTGTATTCAGTTGGATCGGATCAATACCAGAGATCGCAGTATCGCCCACCCTTTAAGTTTGACTTTTCGTGGTGTGTGTTAAATCTCTCCTTAGACTCATCACAGACACAGGTATAAAGCAACACTTGGGTGCTTTACAGCTTTAATCAATTCCTACCTTGTGTCTTGTCTCTTTTCCTCCTTCTATTTGCCCTCCTCTTCTCCGTCAAGCACATGAATCAAGTCTTGACCAATGATTTTCGAAAGTATATTTCTTTACCCGTCCTCGCTCCTCTTTGTCTCTCCGTCTCCTCTTCTTGTCCTGGAGCATCCTCCTCCACTCTTCTTCCATCTCGGGGCAGGGTGGCAAGCCTTGCTCCAAACGCTTCTGGCATCTGTCCATCTGGGGCCACACACCAATAAAACAAAATGTAGTAAACTGGCTTTTTGTTACCATCGCTCAAGAATGACAAAAGTGTTCACAGTCTAAACAGTTCTTTTCAATTGGTGTAACTTGAGGACCCACCGTCCCACACTAAATGCAAACCGCAATCCATCCATCCATCCATCCATCCATTATCTGCACCGCTTATCCTCAGTTGGGTCGCGGGGGTGCTGGAGCTCATCCAGCTATCTTCGGGCAGTGGGCAGGGGACATCCTGAACTGGTTGCCAGCCACTCGCAGGGCACACAGTGATAGACAACCATTCACTCGCTCACTCACACTTAGGGACAATTTGGACCGGCCAATTAACCTGACATGCAAGTCTTTGGAATGTTGGAGGAAACTGGAGTGCCCGGAGGAAACCCACGCAAGCACGGGGAGAACATGCAAACTCCACAAAGGAAGGTTCGTTCTCATGACCTTAGAACTGTGCCACGCACACGCTAACTACTGCGCTCCCTTGCTGCAATCCAAATAAAGGAAAATATTTGATCCTCTCAATTTATTGATTGAATAGGATTGTGTAGTTTAAACCAGAGATAGTATAATATATTCACATTTAAAAAACAAAAAGAAACCCAATTAGCTGAATCTTTAAAGAGACTGTGTGTAATATTTTATCACTAGATGCGGATGTATTGCAACCGAAAACGAGCACTACAAAACACAAGGAAGAATACTTTCGACGCAGTAGTAAATATGTGCTCGTCTTTGTAATTGCTGTCTTGAATGGTCACATGGTCCAAAAACATATCACGTAAGCAAATCGGAGCAGAACTGAAAACGTCGCAGCTGAAACCAGCATTAGATGTGCGGGTTAACAGCGCTTATTAGCGTTCTACACCCAAAGTCATTAAACTCCGGTGAGGGTTGTACAAGGACAAAATTGGAGTTTTGTTTGCGAAATTAAGCTTGACCTTTAAATGAGGTAGTCAGAAATTTATGGTAACTAATGAGCACGACTACACGGCACTGTTTTGGTAGCGTGAATCTGGACACTATGAAATCATGATTCTGCTGTGACCTGAAGCTCTTTTTCTTTGACTTCCTGCTGGAGGAACAAGACGGCCGCTTGCTTCATGGAGAGTTCGGCAGAAGTGGCCATCAAGTGGCGGCTGGTGTCGATGATCTTACTCCGCAGCTCATTCAACTGGAAAACAGTCAGGCATGAAATTGAGTTATGTGCCGCTTACCGGAGACCAGTGTTGAGACTAGTACAATACAAAGGAACACGGTTACTTTTCACGGTAACTAATATAATAACGTTATTAGAAAAGATTTTAATTCTACTGTCATTGCTAGATTGCAGCATTACTTCGGCTACTTATTTTCTGCAAATTACCAAGTGCAGTGTCACCTGATCACTGAATGTGTCTGCACCATTACGTTGTCACATACAGACCTCAATCGACCAGGGATGGGCATTTTTATAGTTACACATGAAGTACAACTAGATGTAGTCATGGCAGTACCATTTCACGCACATAGTACGAGGTTGCTGAGATTCTCCTCATGGGGATATTCTCCATACCGTGTAAACATGACTATAAGATGAATTTAGAACTATAAAATACCGACACCAATAGCGAATGAGAGGCAGGACATGGGAAAAGGGGCGTGGCTTATACAGAAACAACAAACCAACGAAAACCAACCAGGCAAATATGAGGAAAGATTTACAGCAATATTTAGATTTACGGTAAAAGTTTGCTGAATTATTATTATTTGTTCCTGAATCTTGGTCTTTTTTTTCGTAACATTTTGTTATATTTAGACACAAAAGAGGATTTGTCAAATGTAATTACTAGGGAAGATAAAGGGGTAGGGAAAAAAAGCATCGGCTTCTTACTACCCCTTTTCGAACATGTTATGTTAACATTATTTTTGTTGTTGAGTCATTGTTTTTGTCCTGTTTTTATTTTACAATGTTCGAAATAAAGTTTTCATTCATTCTTTCAAAATTATTTTTGCAATACACCATGTCCAGATGAAAAAGAAAACATCTGACCTATACTGCTGATTTGGAGCTAAAAGTGGTAAAGGCGACAGAGCAAACAAGCAACCTGGAAACAGCAAGAACGTTTGGTTTAGATTAAAATGTCAGACGATGGATCAAGGATACATGACTAGAAATTGCCCATCAGGGTATATAAACATGGACGGTACCCAGAAATGGTCAAGAACTTCAAGTTGTTTGAAGCCCGGAGACAAAATGGATATGGAGCATTTCAGCCAAGTGTTTGTTTGATCTCGAGATTGTTTAAGCCAAGATATATGCAAGATTTACATCTTCCTCACGTTGGTGTACATGTTATTTCCTACTTAGTTTATACTGCGGCTATTTCAAAGCATTTTCAGGGGGTCGGCCTGGATACGAGTACATACTTTAATTTGTAACTAGATAGTTACTTTCAGTGTCAGTAATCTGGGTGGGGTAACAAAATTACTTTTAAAATGAAGTAACTGGTAATGGTAACGCTCTGTTTTTCATTAACGCGCCGAAGACATGCTGCAATTGTGAGTATCACCTTCTTGGCCAGCGACAGTTTGTCTTGTTTGCAGTTGTCATTCTGTTCTTGGAGATTCTTTGAGAGTCGCGTCACTTGGTCCAATAAGAACTCTTTGTCTAAAAGTTGCTTCTCCCTGGCTGCGAGGCCTGCCTCCAACTACAAAAGAAAAGAGACATAAAAACCCCATGTCCACCCTGGGAAACTTGTAAGTTGCAGGATACCTTCTCGATTTTTTGGACCAGTTCTGGGGATGAAGGATCGATCCCTTTGAGCTGTCTGAAATCTGCCGTTTTTGTTAGATTCTCCAGGGTCTTGTCTCGGACTTCAAGCATCTGTATGAATAGGGAAGCAGGTGGAGGTTGACGTACGAACGAATAGCAGATGAAGGCAGATGAACACCTTAAAGCAGTGGTTCTCAACTGGTATGACTTAAGGAACCAACGTCCTACCCCTAATTACAAGCCGGAACCCAAATCAAGTAAAAAGTTGTAATTCTGAAATTTATTGAATGAAAGAATTGTGCAGTTTAAACCAGATGCAGTAGAATGTATTCACAGCTGGGACAATAGCATGAAGACTTACCTGGTCCCACGTCAAATTTGAATCCAATATGAAAAAATAAACGTTGTACTTTACTTTGGCCAAATTGTAGAGATTGTGAAAGAGTTGTAAAGGTTTGACTTCTCTTTCCAGAAGTCAATTACTGATTGTGCACACTTGTAGAAGTTAATAGCGTGTAAAAATAGATCCCGAGTTACACTACGCACGTTTGTTTTCGGCTCTGATTTGATACAAATCGTAAATATGCATATATTTATTTTGGGATTTTTATTGGCTAATCATCATTTGAATCAGTCATTGCTAACTAAAGATGTCATGTCCGTATTTTTTTTCCGACAAAGCCCCTCATTGGCTATTGCAGGCTGTGAATGTAAATTCAAATGCAAAAGTTCTGCATTTATATAGCACTTTTCAAGTCAATGAAGACCTCCCAAAGTGCTTTACAATTTCCCTTTTACACACTAACTAACCGATAGCAGCTTCAGCCATGCAAGGCAACTACCTGCTAGTGGGGGCATTAGGGATTCAGTGTCTTGCCCAAGGACACTTCAACATATAACACGGAGGAGCCGGGAATCGAACCTGGGACCTCTTGCTCCCAAAACGAGCGCTCTACCTCCTGATGTAATGCCACCCCCCCCAAAAAAAACGCAAAAAAAGCCTGCAATTGGTCGAGAGTGAAGTCTATCAAAAGGTCAGAGGCTAACGACTACATTGGAAATCATTTTATGAGTTCGCTTACTTTTAAAAGGGAATTATGGGGCGAAACAGACAGATTACAACAAGGAAGCAGAAATGCTCTCAGACTCTCAGCATTATTGTGTGTTTTGGAGTAAACATTTTACATGGTTGGATTTACTGGACGGTCATGAATGTAACTAGACCATGTTTGTGATTAATCATTTCATCAGTGGAATTCTACAGTAGGGCACTTTTTGGTGATTTATACCAGTTTTATAGTTTTTAGGTATCCTGTCTGACTGTCTCCGTGATGTTTTTGTAATGAGTACAATTTGAAATGCTCATTATATCTTGAATTCCAAGAGTTTAAGCTTTCCAATGATATGTGGCGTGACATATTTCAGTTACTGGTGACATCGTGAAAACACGTCTTTGCTTCTCAACAGATTGACGGGCTGCCGTCTGAACGTTAAGGAATGTGCAGATACTGCATTATATAGATCGAGATGACTAAAAATTTGTGGGAGACAGACAGGGGGACAAAGAAGGACAAATGTCACCCACTGACCCCAAACAATCACCACTGCACTATTGAGGAAAATCAATTTCTTCTGTAGCAGTTATTATACACAAACTCCAAATAAACAATAAAGAACCCAACACAAAATTATTTAAGTTCACACAACGAACTGTTCTTCTAATTAGCTTATCAATAGGTACATACTGAAAAACTATGTTATTTGAAGAAAGTCAAGCAGTATTTATTTTCACATAAACTGCAAGATTGGAGGAATTCATAAGAAAACTGCATGTTTTTTGTTATTATCGCCATCTTCTCTTTTATGAGAAAATGGGTCCCCGACCCACTTTTGGGTCCCGACCCACAGGTTGAGAAACACTGCAGTATAGCATGAGAGTACAGGGCAAAATCGTGTACTTCAGACTTCAATTCAATTCAGTGGATACATATACTTTAGATTGAACTCCATCCTACAAGATGTTGAACTGAATAATTATGAATATCAGAAAATAAAATATCAAAATGTGAAACTTTGATTTTAATTTCAAGAAATGTGTTTAAAATCAGGTCTCATTTCTAATATAATTCAGGATCTAATTGATTTTTTCAAAAGCTCAAATGAAACAAAGGACATAGATCATAAATATCAGAGGTTTATATTAGCTATTCTGGATTACTGAATATCCACTTTACAGATTATGAGTTCACAGAGTTTCCCCCGAGGCTGGTGTCAAGAACTCACTCAGGGTGGTGCGGAAGCAAAGTACAGAAACACTGATTAGTACCGCAAATGGCAGTCTTTTATCCGGGCAGTGTTCAGTACACAGCAAGTCGGGTAGTAATGAAAAAAACTTGGTCCAAGATGCAACTGAGGGGCTGCTGTTCCAGTAAGTCTCAACCACAAGGGCAACGGACCAATAGTTCGTAAGGCATTACTAGTGATCCCCAAGGACAGGAGAGGGAACGAAATAGCACAGAGCCAAGGAGACATGGTGCTTAAACAGTGACGATGGTGGGTCATGATATGAGAGATATCAAGACATAAAGGACAAAATAACATACGGTCAAGAGAGAGAGTGATAAGAGATAGAAACTGAGTGCAGGATTTTTACACCTGGTGCCTAACCAAACCAAAAATGGAGAAATATAAGCCATCGCACCGACTAACTAATTGGATTCAGCATATGCCCACCCACTTGATCCCATCCTTGAAAGCCTTAGCAAATATTCTGGGCGCAACCTTATGCCATTAACTTGAAATTCTGGCTATGCATAAAAACGGATTAAGCAGGGATGATCCATAAGTCATAAAAAAATGAATGCATGAAATTGTAAAGCCAGGCAAAAGCACCACAACATAATATTTATAGATTATGTACAGCAGAGATTTTTAGCTTTTTTTCAGGATGTACCTTGCTTGTGAAATGTATGATTTTTAGATGGTGAGTAAATCGCGAATATATTTGTCTTTGAAACAAATCTCTCCCATAAAGGTGTTGTGTAAAAATGACAGCAATATTTAGCTTACATTTTCAGTTGCAGGAAGTTATTTGCCTTACATTTCGCATTTATGAAGGTGCGATGCTAATTTGCTTATTTTTCCTTTTGTGGGTGGTTCTGGTCCCCATTGGCTGCATTAACCGATGGATCATCTGTAAATCAGACTCCGAGGAAAGTCAGAAGATCGCAAAGAAATGCTGATCACCAACAGGTGATCTGTGAATTGTTACTGGGAAGAGACTGAGGCGGTGTCAAGAGATGAAAGCAAAGCATTACCTACTGCTGCAGCTACACCACAAGCTACCCTTGCAGAGCTTGTATCTCACCAACGCCATAACCATTACCCATGAAATGGATTACCTGGAGCTACAACTTGTGGGAAACATTGTTGACCATTGTATTTTAATCATCCCAGAGACCTGGCTCAACCCAATTGTCCTCAATGCCAGTGTGTATAGGACAGTTAGTATATATTATATGTGACTGATATCTTATACATGTTTCTACTTCATTGATTTTGACTATAACTGACCTTTTAGGGACGCAACCACAGCGAAAAACAAGGGATTTTTCGGATTTGAAAATTTCCCGTTCTCACAGTGGTACGCAAGCACCCATGTGAGAACCACTAACATTGAGGTTCAAGTACAAACCTTGAAGAAGTAACTGGAAAGACAAATAGGGGGTCAAGCAGAGGAGAGAAAAACAGGGTGTGAAAACAAAAAGCGAGAGGCAGGTGGTCGAGATCCGGCGTGACCCATCTTATGAAACAGCAGTTCAACCATGCGGATTATTCATGTTTGCACGCCTGCATCGCAACGTGTGTGAAGTAGCAGATAAAAAGAGGAGGTGAAGGGGAAAGAGAAAGAAAGCCAGCGTGGGACAAAGTGATGATTCCCATTTCCTCTGACTTCTCAAGATTAATGAAGGCTCTCGAGTGTGAATGGGCGGTTGGTCTGATTCGAAGTGACGTCTCAGCCCTTTAAATGCAGCTGCCTCTGCCTGTGTTTCATATGGGCATCAGGTGAAAAGCAAAACAGGGTGCTTAAGAGTTTCAGATGAAAAAAAAGGGGAGTGGAATGCAGATAATCCGGGAATGATAGAGGAAGGAGATAAAGTAAGGCAGCATAACATATCAAAAAGGATGTGAAATCGTAAGAAATGAAAGACGGGGTGAGATAAAAATTGTGGCACACGGACAAAGCTCTGCGTTATCTCCGGTTTTCATAAATTACATTTGCAAAGACGACACCCTATTTCACACCTAGGCCTTCAGCTCCTGTCTGAAAAAGTGACGTGTGGTTCGCAAACAAAGTGAACTTTCCTATTTTATTTGTGAGGACTCAGGTGGAGGAGAGGTGATTTGGGCCGACAACGCTTGTCATTGCGTGCCCGGTTATCTGGGCCAAACGACACGGGACACAACCGCTGCTGAGCATAGTCCGCTTGGGCAGAAACATGGAATGCGCGAGATGGGCAGGTGAAGGGCCCCGTGTTGATGTGCCGCACTTAAAACCTTTTGTGAAAAAAAAGGTCAGATAGGTCTGTATAAACAGACAAAGAAGGACAATAGTGGGTGAATCACAATTTTTTAAAAAGTCAGCGAAAGAGAAGCAACATACTGATTGGATTTGAGGCCAAACCCAGCCCGAAATTCGGGTCGGGTCGGGCTAGGACATAAGATTTTACTTCTAGGCTTAAAGTGGCAGACGTTTGTGAAAGGCTTGCTCACTTCTGAGTTATCATACCTTTCGTTCTTAAAGCAACACAACAATATATTTCCTTGTGCAGGTCATTCTTGATTTGAGAGATTATCCTACCCCTAGCCAATCAGAGTTTGTCCAATTGCTGACCTTTCCTTACAACTTTCAGAAACTCAATTTTCACCGACTCGGAATCAGATTGGCTATACAGACAGATTTATCGAATGTTGAGGTTACAGTACATGGCCTTCAGGACTTTTTGTGAAGGCCTTCGGGTAAATTTCTGAGCTGCGTTGTGAGGAACCAGAACAGGATCTGGAACCACACACGTGACGTTTCTCACACAAGCCTTTTATTTTATGAGAAATGGGGAGCAATCTGGTGTGAAATGATACGAAACCAGAGGCCGACGAGATCGATACCAATTGCCCGAATAGATATCGGACAGGTGGGGTCGATAACGGACAGGACGGGACGGACAGGATTGATAATGAAACAAAAAAACGAAAATAAACAGGACTAACTAGACGGGAACGATAACTGGAGAGAATAATAAACAAGACAAAAATAACGGGGAACAATACCAGACAGGGAATACCAACAGGAAACAGGACCAAGTCAAAACCCACGCCTTGCGGGGCAGAGGTTCGTTGACAGACTGACAAAGGAAGGATGAGAGCACTGAGCTTAAATAGACGGAAAGCCAATCTGTCAATGAGCCTCAGCTGGCGCCACACGGGCGCCATGGCAACCGTGTCATGCGTAACAACTAATGGCTGAAATGTGATTAAATGCCTCGATATAAAAGTACACACCTGGGAGCAGCGCAACCAGGGAGAAGCAATGAAAGGAAGCTGACAACTTGGAATTATTAAATACATATTGATGGACAAAAGAGAATTAACATAAATTGATTCAGATATTTTCTTAGGCCAGCAGAGAAGGCCTTACAGGCCCGGACGGCCCACAACTGTAATACCCACGTTTGAAAAGACCATTGATCTCGATATCGCTGGTGCAACATTTTGCCTTACTGAGAGGAGGATAAAGAAAACGTGAGCCTTAGTGTGTGCTGCCATCTGCGTCACCTTTCCCCACATGTGTAACCTACAAACCTTGACACAAATCATCTCCCACATCTTGAAAACACCCAGCAGGTCAGCCATGTGCCAATTTGAGCCATATGTCTCTTCAGAACTAAAAGCATTTGGAAGAAATATTCAATTTCTGCTCGCACTCTGAGCCAAGCGGAAGAAGGCGAGGCTAGCTTGCACACGACATTAATTAGAAATGCACTTGCCATCTCAGAGGAAGGAGAATGGAGACAAAAAATGTCGAAATTTAATTTTCATCTTTTCCACCCATTCACTTTTCAATACACTTTTAACAATAACACTGGGCTTCTTTAATGCACAAAATATCGTCCACTCAAGTAATTGATGAAGGGGTTTCCATGGTAACAACAGACAGGCTGAACTTGTAATTGCTAGCCCCGCTTTGAAAGCAAAGGGAACACAAAGTGTTGCTTTTTTAAAACGATGTCAGATAAGACAAATTGGATTAAAAATATATAATAAACGTTTAAACACTGAAGCAGAGTTATCTGCAGCAAATGACTTGATGATTAAGCCACCAACTACAGGCCACTTTTCTCCATAGCCACCAGCCTCTTTTACTGAAAGGAGAAGATAGGAACAGAGAGAACAGCACAGGACTTCAAGCTTCAGCAAGTCTCCGAACACATAACCAGAATAATAACTAAGGTCCAGGCCATGCATGAAATTAAAGTCTTTATATTGTAGGACGTAGAAAATAAAGTAGTGTTAAAATCTACCGTCCACCGCGAGAGTTTGTTAGTGGAGTGCTCGAACGCTTTTTCACTCGCAGCATTTGACAAAGAGGAGGGGTTCCTACTCCCCACCAAATAAACAAATCTGAAACCAACTAGCCATATATCTCTCTCCTCTTGGGAAGTGATTTGATGCAGTGTTGATGGTCTATTGTTTTACAGTACTAACTTGTTTCCCACCTCAATAAACATACTCTCCAGATAAACAGTAATCGATTCTGTCCAAGTGCACAGAGCGATGCTCCACGGTCTGTAATAGTCAATCTATAGTCCTCCATTGCCACACGTTTATATACATGATCATGCATTGCATCCACCTCCAGTGTCTTTTCCATAGGGTAGGGGGGTGATGATTTACCTTTCTCTACACCAATTAGCTTCCGTCTCAAACAAAAGAAGTTAAAACGCCCCCACGGCTCGCGTAAGGTTGTGGAGCCTGCTTCATAATTCACAGATCGACACAACACGGGGTGAAACAAACTTTTAAGACACTGATGGGACATGAATTAAGCTAGCATCGTCCGTGTGCTTGTGCGCAAAGTTTGTTCGAGCGCTGTTTTAAAAAAACCTAGCTGTGCTACAACCTTTCTTTCTGTTTTTGAGAGAGCCATAACATATTTGATGACATAATACAACACCACTGCCGTACCCGCTCTGCAGACAAGTGCTAATTCTTTACTGTTTTTTATTTCACAGTGGGACGTTAGATGATGTGATAAAATCTATGAAATGATAATTATGCCAGAGCCTCTGCCCTATATCATTATAAATATACCACTTAAAATTGGTCACAAAATGTCACAAAATACTAAATCAAGGATACCAGCGTATTTACCTTCAGTGCAGACGAAGCTGGGCAAAAAAGTTTTCTGTTGTTTTCATCATAAAGTTTCTCAACACTGAACATAGTTAGTTTAATGAGCTTCCATATAAAGGATTATTTAGCGGGCTACATCCACAACAGGGTCTGTTGGTGTGACACCTTTACCTCTCAACTGTCATTAAGATTATGTGCTATGTCTACCAGGCCGACCCCTATGGTCATCATCGCTGTCTCGGCTTCGCATGTGCAAAAATCGACTCTGTGTGATGCAACATATTGAAAAATTGCATAAGTTCTATTTTAACTATAAGTCATATGTACTCATGAAAAGCGCGATTTGAAATCCGATGAGGGGAATGCTAATTTATACAGTGGAACCTCGGTTTTCGAACGCCTCTCAGTCCGAACAAATCGGTTCTCGACCAAAAATTTTGAGAAATCTTGCTTCGCTTTTCGTTCAAAAAATCGGAGTTCAAACCCCGGTACGCTAGGGTGCGATGCTGAGCGGCGTACGGGTGTAAATCGTGTAGATCGCCCCCACCCCTCGTGAAGAACTGTTATCACGTGCGCGCGCACTTCTTTTCGCTTTTAAAATCGGTGAACGGAGTGTTTTAGCCCCTAATTATGCCTCCGAAGAAGGTCGGTGCAAGCAGCAAAGTTGCTACAGGTGAAAAAAGAAGAGTAAAGCGTACAACTATTGCATTTAAGAAATAAATAATAGCAAAATATGAAGAAGGTGTGCAAGTTTCCTTTCTTTCGAGGAAGTAGAGCATGGCTTCTGCGGACCACCACAAAGGTAAGAAATCCTAATCATAATTCTTTTCTTTATCCTTTAACCGCTCACCACTTTTTGTGGAGACCCGGGTGCTAAATGACGTGTAAACGACCTGATTTTTTTATTTTTACACGTTCATGTTAGAAGATTACGCTAACGCGAACGTACGATTAGCCTGGGTTAGCTTCATGTTTATGTTCATGGTAAACATTCAGGGTGTTGGGACGGATTAAAACGATTTTACATTACTTTTAATAGGAAAAACGATTTTGGTGATCGAACAAATCGGTTTTCGAACAGGGTTCTGGAACGGATTATGGTCGAGAACCGAGGTTCCACTGTACTAGTAAACAGACTTACAGCAGATCACAACCAACTTCAAGGGCAGGTTATAGTGGTCATCATCCTGGCAGACATCCAAATAAGAGTGATCAAAATGAAGAGCTGGGAAGCATTAGGGTTTGATAAAAGTCACAGCTGCTTAAGAAGCTGACTTACTCATAAATGCCCAGCAGTACAGACGAACTTACTGCTAATATAAACAAATCACAATATGTGGACACTCTTCATACTGACGGACCTCCAGAAGGGAACAATGTGATCTAACTAGCGTGCCATAACTTGCCTCAATACAACATGGAAGCTCCTATCCAATGTCTTGGAGGTTTACAATGAACAGGCATGTGAAGAAAATAAATGAGCTCAGGAGGTAGAGCGCTCGTCTTGGGATCAAGAGATCGCAGGTTCGAATCCCGGCTACTCCGTGTTACATGTCGAAGTGTCCTTGGGTAAGACACTGAATCCCCTAATGCCCCCAATAAGCAGGTTGGCGCCTTGCATGGCTGCAGGGGTGTGTGAGTGTGTGTCAATGGGTAAAGGTGAAGCACATTGTAAAGCGCTTTGGGAAGTCTTCATTGACTTGAAAAGCTATATAAATGCAGATCATTTCATTTCATAGCAGTACAAGGAATAAGCAACAACACCAGGGGAGAAAAGCTACTGTATAGTCACGTCACAAGATCATCTCGACTGGCCAAGATCATTTTCCAGGGCACAGTCCAAGGTGGCAGAAGAAAAGGAAGACAGAAAAAAAAACTGGTATGGTGGCAACTTTGCCACGACCCAAACGCAAGACTGAGTTGTATCCTCAGTGGTGCTCCGACAACCCAGGCAGTTAAGGGATCTGTCAACCGAACTGTTAACTGGTGAATAGGGCCGCCGCAAAGACATGATTACACACTATTTAGTTCTGTTCTGAGTTGGTTTTGGTAAGTGTTTGTGTTTCTGGGTTTTTATTTCGTGTGTCTTTTTGTCTCATTAAGTTATATTTCGTCCACATGTGTTTTCTTTTTCCCCTGTCTCCTGTGTAATTGTGTGGATTGTCCATGCTTTTCTCGATTGCTTTGTGTTAGCTGTTGATTTTCATTCAGTTCTTGTTGGGTCATTGCGGTGTCATGCCTGCCTGTGTCTGTTCACTTGCCTATAGTTTCTGTGGTGTTTGAATCACGTTTGCACCAGGTTACGTTTTATTGATGACCCACCCATGTGGGGGAAGCAAGGAATTCGAAGCAGTGCGGCTAAAAATGAGGGATGGTATTTAATAACGAAAGAAGGGACAAAGTGACAATTAAGGGTTCAAAAAACAATAAAATGTCTGGAGAATAGGTAACTTTGCAAAGTCCATAGCAGAAACAAAGATAAAAACCGGAAATGGAAAATGCTGGGAACAAAGTAACAAACTCACAAATGGGCACTAAACCACTAACAAAATGCCCAAAAAAGAACCCTATACAAAAGAAAAAGAAACCTGGCATGGCAGTAAAATGACCAAACGTGCTGTTCAAAAGATCTTTGAAAAAGGTGAGGCTAATTGAGGACAGGTGCCTGGATATTGGACACGCCTGTGCCCAGTTTTAAACCTGGTTGGTACCCCCTGGTGGAAGGAGGCGCACCAGACCCCAACACCAGGTTTGTCATTTTGATACTTCAGTCCTTCTTTTTGACTTTTATATTGTTTGATGACTTTTATTTGTTACTTGGTATACTGCTTTTCATCCGTGTCAACTTTTCCTATACCTTAAAACATACTTAATTTACTTAATAAGCATGTTCCCCTCTTTCTAAATGTTGTATTTTTTTCAATAAATAGTATTCTATATGCTCAATAAAAGAAAAAAAAACAAATCACATGTCGTATACTTAAGTTAAACCAAAGGTTGCACACTTCTAACTGCAGGGAGTAACATAAGTGATATCTTAGAAATAGTACAACTAACACTAAGCTTCAACAAATCCTGTTCCTTTGCAATATGCAGTATCTTCATGCCTCACGTGTCTTGAATGTGGATTTCCCCATGCTCCTTTTCCAGACAGGTTGCATGGAAATTTAGATACAGGCACAATGTGACTCACCACAACAGGGCGTGTGCAACATGTTACACAGTCCCTTCCTGAAAGAATGAAGTGATCGAGTCGGGTACTGTGTCCAAATGGCTGCAACATGAATCACATAACTGCTTGGAGGACCGCTTTGAACTATTTGGCAGCCATTAAAAATCCACAGAGATGCCAGGAGCTCATGAACTCACTGAATCCAACACCCTCTTGTGTTTATTTTGCTACGATTAAAATTCTAAGCAAATAACAGACTCCGTGCATTGAACCACAATGGTCTCACAGATGGCCTAATCTATCTTTGTCTAAATTTGCCATCAAAAGTGAGCAGAGGGGAGGGGAGTACGCAGGTTGCAACGAGGAGATAAAGCAGTCACACATGAATACAAATATGTGAGAAATGGATGACTGAACAACCTGCAAGGGAATTGAATTCGTAGCGAAAATAAATGCAACTGGCGAGCCTCTTCCAATAGATTACATTTTGCTCCCCCGTGCAGCGAGACGAGCAGTTTGGAAGATGATCCATTTTACACAGTGGGCGTGGGGAGAATATTTGGCACTCACGAGATGGATAGCCAGATGAAACAGCGTATGGAATCATGAGCAATAGTCGGTGTTGAGCTTTTGAACATTGATAGTCACTCCTAGCAACAGCGCTGGGTGAAAAGAGTCCAAATATTTCTCCTCAGTGTTAAGGAAATCCTTCCAGTAGTGTTGAGTCATAATACAGGGGTATTACAGAAGAACAGGCGTCTACATAGATTATAGATTCGCTTTCAAAAGCTTGTGGGAGACAGTAAGAAAAGTCTGCAATACTGAAGATGTGAGAAAATATTTGATCAGAGAAAGAAGAGACAGATGGGAGGGGAAAAGTGGATGGAATCATCTGTCTTTTGGAGGCACCTGGACAAGTCTCATCCAAAAATACAATTGGCCACGACAAAAACAAGACTGAGATGACACGATGTCAGATTCTTCATATCTTTGCAAGTCAAACCTGCCAGTTATTCTAGAAACAGACACATCTTCTCAAACATGCCATCGCAAAGTAAATACATATGGAAATCCACATTTTTTCCCCCTGATTTAAAAATATTACATCTTAATTTTTCATACCACGAAAACATAACTCTTGAAAAGCTGAGAGCTCTGTCACTCTTAGCATTATAAACATTCTTTTTGATCCATTTGTGCATTTCCCTCCATTCTCAGTGTCTGTGGAAAGTACCAGTTCACCAATTATGGATGCTCATCTGAGTTCCACACTAAACTACCTGTTTCTTTCGAATAGCTATCAGCATTCATGAAAGCGATGATGGAGTATTAAGAAAAAAGATGGAGATTTTGTCAGGACCAGAACGAAGACAGGACCCACTTGCGTGCGTTTCTCTGGGTTTTATTAGGAAGAAGGGAAAGAGTAGAAAACAGTTGGCGCCAACGGAGCATACTCAGGTGCCTCGCATCAATTATCATGACATATTTTCGAAAAGTGGTTCATAACGAGTCTGACATGGGGACCCAGCATCCCACCCCAATTATGAGCCGCGTCCAAAATCAAGAAAAAACAAAAACATTTCTAAAATGTATAAAATGAAAGGTTTATGCAGTTTGTACCAAAGATAGTCGAGTATAGTCACGTTATTTAATATCAAACAATATGAACAACAAAACCAGAATGACTTAAATTAATAATACTCCCTTCAATTCTTAAATTAATTTGCCAGCTACTGTTAAGTAGTGTAATTGACTCTCAGTTATATTTTTCTTCAGCAGTACTGTCCCAAGGCAAAGACCCGTAACCCACTAAAATAGGGTCAGAGAGACACTGTTTTAGAGTACGTGTTCAAACATATTCCTTTCATGGTCACATACTGAAAAAATTAAATCATAGATGGGGGCGCTTAGATATCTATTTATTAAAGTTCTTATCAAGTTGTTACCATAATTGAAAAGTGTTTTTTCAGTTTTGGTTTTAACAAAGAGCAAAAAGCTGGTCATAAGTGTTATCTTCAGCAGTTTACAAACGGGTTGTATAAGATGCAATTCACACTTTTTACGAAACGTATAGTTTAAAATGCACAGCAGGGCACAAATGGCCCCTTAACCCCTGCTTAGACACTCTTATTTTGGAGCAGGGAATGGCTCGCAAGCCAGAAATGGCTCTTTCATGAGTACATCTGGCGTGGGGATAAAACAAAGGCTATAGTAATTTTCTCTGCAATTTAATAACTATGGTGTATGTGAAGCCAAAGCAACATCGTAAACTAGTTGTTCAGTCCAAAAAATATAAGGTTAAGTTTCAACGACAGTTTAAACTCAGGGTGTTACAGCAATAGACCCCGTCTTGGCTGAATGTTTCTAAGGAATCCTTTATATTGAAGCTAATTAAACAAAATACAGTATGTTTAAGGTTGAGACACTTTATGCCGAAAAACCACACAAACTGTAAACACACCAAAATGCATCTACTCGATTAAGCGGTAGGGGTTGGCAGATCTCTGCACATATAGAGAGCTCCCCAAAATACTCCCATATTCTTCTCATTTGCAGTATTTTGAGACATTTTTACACAAGAACTCTGCTCAATCCTTGTTTTGTAACTATTATTTACGACAATAATGATGGACAAAATTAGCCCCACCAATCTTAAGTAACTGCAGAAGAGAGACAAACTTTAAGTTGTATTTTTGTTGATATGGGACACAGTCTCTGGCATTATTTCATAGATTTGATCAAATCCTCAAACGTCACACAGATAAATAAAAAGAGCTGAAGAATAAACTTTGTTTCTTGAGAGCGAGTTTGATGGTCTTGTTCAACTTGGTCTTAAAATAAAAATAAAAAATCAAACGAAAAAGGTTTCCAAACCCTGTTGTAGAGCATACTGTACCAGTATAATAACATACAGGATGTCCCAAAAATGTATACACATTTTAGCACCTGATAACTCGGTTATTTAGTCTTTCTTTTTAGACTGAACCCACTGAACCGAGTCATGGCACTCTGACTTGACTTTGAAGGAAGGAAACATATTCTAAAATGCTATTAAAAGAATGAAAATACAGTAAAAGTCTAAAGACAATTTAGGATAGAGTTTAACAAAGAACCACCAACACTAGCGCCAACTGCTATTACAATTGGAGAGACTGTACACGCTGTACAAGGAAATATATTGTGTTGATTTACTAGCTTAAGCTAGGCCAACTTCCAAAGCTAGCAAGCCTTTCACAAGTGTGAACAGGTTTTGTCCGCCACTTTCAACCTAGAAGTAAGATCAAAAGCCTGAGCCCAAGCCTGACCCAATCCTATATAAATTTCAAGCCGGGTCAGCCCTATTGACCACCATGTTATTTTTACCAGGAATTATTGTGTTTTCATACTCCCAGTACCATATAAGAATATATTCCATTTGTTTAAAGTCAAATCTGGTTGCCGTTATATGGCTCAATGGGTTAAGATTATAGGGAAAGAATAAAAAAATGAGTTATTAGCTGCTAAAATGAGTATAAATGATTTGGGACAAGTATAAGTATCAAACAAAACACTTCCTTATCAATTAACTGGTGTATAATTTTGTCTGCCTAAGTCTCATTAAAAGGTTTTCCAAGATGGGCTCCAACTGATACCCAGATTGTTCGTATGTGTGCCAAAAGGCACTACTAAAACATGAACATACATGTCAGGTTGAGGAACACAATTCCTTAGCCTGAGTAACTCACAACCTGCTTGGAGGCCACATATGATGACACAAAGCTTAAGGCAACAGGCGTACTTATTGATGGACTCAATCATATTCTGGTCGGCAAGGAGACACAGATTGTAACTAACATTTCCTGCCAGGATGCGATTTCATTACATGCCATTATGAGTACCTCGACCTGCAGCGTGACCAGCTCCTCCTCCAACTTCTTCTGGACCAGAACGTCCTTCTTTTTAAAGCAGATCTGTCTCTTCACCTCACTAATGGCAATAGTCAGGTCTCTCATTTCCTTTTCCAGGTTTTCCACCGCTGCATTGCCTGTGGCAATGGCCGCCTCCTGCGAAGTGACCTTCTCCTGGTAGTCAAACAACACCTCCTCGTGCTCCAGTAGCTGAATGCCGCTGCCGGAAAACCAGCAAGATATGTCTCTTGTTATTTGAATCAAAATAGTGCAGGTGGTTTTTAATGAGAACTCACAGAAAATTCAGACGCTGTTTCACCCTTTCCTGGTTCTTTTTCACGTCACTTAACGCTTGTTCTTGTAGGCCAATCCCTCGCCTGAGTCGCTGCAACTCCACTTCATAGTCCTTGTGCTCCTGGCTTACCAAGCGTCTTTTACAAGCAACCTAAAGAAGCATTTGGCAAGCTGTTTTAGGCCAAGTCACCCTTTTTTCATTGACAATATCATACCTCTCAACATAAGCGAATTGCTTCCCTTATTAATGATTGCAATTCCCCTTATTTAGTGATAATAAACCTTACAAATAGATAGATAGATAGATAGATAGATACTTTATTCATCCCCTAAGGGAAATTCACATTTCCAGCAGCATCCCTGAGCTGAGAACAATACAATAATACACCACAGCACCTATTTACTCACACTAAGACAGACTTTGTAGAATGAAAACAAATGTAAACAGGTAAACCTTGTTGATATCGTTGAGAAGCTCATCCCTTATTTTGCAATAATTGGAGACCTTCTTTTGCGATTTCATCAGCAGGCTGTAGGAAAACACATGTTTTTCTGTTCTGTATATAAAATCTATCAAAATATTATTTCAGTCAGGTATTAACCTGTTCTTCCTGGTGATAATACTCTTTTGGATCTCCAGCTCATTTCCCAGCACCTGCGCCTGCTCCACCAATTCTGCGATGGTGTTTGCGGCTATCTCCTTCAGCTTGATGTACTTATTTTTCTCTTCGGCAATCACGTCGTAAAGTTCGCCACACTGTAGCACTCTGCGGAATACGGAAACATGCAATTAGCGGCTCTGTGGAGCAAATCAGTGTGTGCGGACAACAGATGCTTTTTAAAGTCAAATGCAAAGATTACTTTTTGTTAACGCGAACCAGTCACATGAGTTGGCTGGCAATAGATCATGTCCTCAGCCCCCAAAACAATTTTGAATTGGAATAAAAGATGGCAAAGGAGAATGACAGAGAAAGAAGAGCAGCACCTGCGCTGCAGCATGGCACTCAGCTTCTTGTGATGCATTATGATGAGTTCCTTTTCTCGCAGTTCTTGTTGGATGTGCTGCTTAATTTGCTGCGGACGGATTCAAACACATAGGTGGACAATTTCAAAGTCAGTGGTAGCGACGATAGAAAGACACGGGTATGGCTAGTGTGACTGAATATTTCTTTTAATTTATCATGCTACTGATCTGGAAAAAAATAACAACATTTCGTATTAGTTAAAGTATCGATGGTACATATATGAAAGAAAATGTATCATCAATTAAATCCAACTGTGAGGAAAGTCAGAAAAGGGAAAAGCAATACTTTTCACAACCAGGTGCTCTGTGGATTGTTATTGGGCCTGGGAATAGACAAGAGAGGAAAGCAAAAGCGGAGGATGCAGCTGTTGCTACAGTTGCAGCTATGTAACAGCTCCCAAAATCCACCCCTGTTGAACCTGTATCTCAACAACGCCAGATCCATTATCCATTAGGCGGATGACCGGGAGCTACAACTTGTGGGAAACCGCTGCATTTGTGACTGTTGTGTTTTAATCATCACGGAGACATGGCTCATTCCAAGGATCCCTGATAAAAGCGTGCAGTTAGCTGGCTGCTCTTTACATCGCTCTCTTACACTAAAAAAAGAAGACCCTTAATATTGTTGTACTTTTGTATGCTAACAATAAAAAAAAACATTTATTCAAATGTGATTCTGCGTTTTGTGTTTTTATTTATAAATTTATAGTTGTTACTTTGTTACAGTTGGATATTATACAGTACTTATATCTAATAAATAATTACATGTTTCTACTTTGGGGGTTTCACCATTGTGGGTCTTTTTTGGAACAAACCCAGCACAAAAAACAAGGGATTGCTGTATATATATTTGAAGTTTCAGTTTCCCTCACCATATGATATGCCACAGAGCACTCTGGACTCGTAGTACAAATATGGATAATACACGCAAACTCTGGCTTTCTTGGTAAAAAAGCCTCACTACATTTCCATTTTATTTCCTGCCCCCATGGCAAAAATGCCAACATAGTATCCATCCATACTGTCAGAACCCGAACAGATGGTGGACCCAAACGCGTAATGTTTTCACACCAAGCTTTATTTCACAGAAGCGGGGCAGTCATGCGTGGGAACACAAACGCCAGTGATTCGGCAATCGCTGGGCAGAAGAAGTGGGGCGGAAAAACAGGAAGCCGGGGGCAGACGAGCAGGATACCGGACAGGACAGTCGAGATCGATACAGGATACACGAGCAAGATACCGGACTGGATGGGACAGACGGGATGGATAACGGATAGGACGGGACAGACGGGATTAATACCAGATGCAGGATACACGAGCAAGTTACCGGACAGGACAGGACCGACGGGATCGATCAGGATACAAGAGCAAGATTCCGGACTAGATGGGACAGACGGGATAGATACCAGATATTTGGTTTAAAATAACCGCCCCGTTTTTTTTTAAAGAATACAATTTGGGTAATCATGTTTAGAACAAGCCAAAGAATCTGGTCGTTTCCCCCAAAATTTAAAAATGGTTCAAATTGAAGTTTTGGGTAATCCCTATTTTTCACCCGAAAGTTCATAAGAGTATGGGGTCATGAAAATTATGTATTCCACATAATTTCCCCCCTTTTAAATTGCTCTTTTTTTCACAAGACATATTGGTGGTTTATTAAATGAAAGTATGTTTTAATAATTTAAAATTGCAGTGTTTGCTTCAAGCACATAGAATTTCATTCAAGTGATTACATGTGTGCAAGTTCCACCTTGGTTCTGAGCATCTCACGGTGCTTCTGGCCTCTCTCCTCTGCTTTGATGTACGTCAAACACTTGAGGTGATGAAGTTCTTCTCTAAGGCTGTCCGATTCTCTCAGCAGCACTTGAATGATCTCAGACTGCTGCTGCTTCCGGCTCGACTTTCCGGCTCTTGATAACTAATACGGGAGGGGGAGACTGTTTGTAGCTGAAAACAAATATTTTTGGAGGGAGTTGATATTCGGTAAGTAAGTGGGCGTTTAAGAAAAATGACTAATGAATGCTGCTTTTGTCCACAACTTGCAGTAATGAGGCGGCACAAGTTGCTTTTGCGAACTAATAGCTTTACACTCGCCCACATACTGCACCCACGTCCTCACCTGTTTTTCAACGCTCACTTTGAGAGCTTCCACTTCCTTCTGAAGAGCCGTCCTCTGCGCAATACTCGGCCCTCTTTTAAGAAGATCGTCTAACTGGAAATAGAAGTGAGAATGCCATCCCAAAAAGTTGTGGGGACTTTTGAAACATATTCCGTAAATTCCAGACTACAAACCACTATTTTTAGCTACACTTTAAACACTGTGGTGTGACTTATCTTATTTTTTTCACGGCGGCACAGAGGAAAATGGCGAGCTGCTCTTTTCTACAACACATGCGCTCTAAATACAAAACACAGCGGTGACTTTTGGAAATGTTTATAATGCCACAAAATAAAAAATGAGTCCATGTTTTTCCAGCATGATTCAAATAATTGAAAACAGGAGAAAACAGGTGGTTTGACAGTACTTTATATTTAAAATAAATACAATAAACTATTTGAAACTTTACCACCCTCAAATCAAGTCCTCAATTTATACATCAGAATTGAACAACAGTGGAAGTTATGTATCAAAAACACCACATTTTCTTTCCGTATTACTGGCGTCAATGTCAGGTTGCTAAGGTTACCTTTAGTCCTTGAAAAATGATAACAAGTGAATGCAACCAACAATGACAACAACACAAAAAGACAGGTCTGTGTTGCAATCTGGCACTGTTGTCGACAGTATGGTTGCACTGGCGCTCTCACCTACAAATGTAGAGCTCACATTTTATGCGACGCAGCCCTTTTTTGCATTCTCTTTTGTGCAGTAGTCAACATGTGCTCAGCTTTGTAGTGACCATCTTGAATGGTCCCATGATCCGAAAACCCATGACTCAGGTGTGCGGGGGCACGGTGCCGTGGGCGTTCGGCAAACAAAGGTGTCAACACTAAATTTCCCATGCAGTTGGCGCCAAAGTTAAAATATAAGAAATGGACGTGGATTAGTTAATTTTAATGGCTGTTAAAGTCTGCAGCTTAGAATCGAGTATTGCTTATCCAAAAAAAGACAATAGTTCAATTTTTAAATGTAAGCATGCAACTGAAAATCCAATGCACGTTGTAGTCTGGAATTAAAGGTATACTGTATAATCCACTCAAATATATATACTTGAAACTCATTTATTAAATTGATTTTCTAAAAATTGAAAAAAACATCAATCCAGTCATTTTTAAAACCAATAATACATAACAACTCAAATAAAGTGAAGGCAACTATAGACTACTTTTCCATATTGTGCTAATGTGAAATGTGGTTAGGAAAGCTAAAAAAATCATCCTCTCAAAAATAAAAGCACCACAGACCTTGGCACTCAAAGCATCGATTTCCAGAAACGTTTGCGAAATTTCCTAAATATGCGTCATAAACATTTCCTTCTATGTACGTGCGAGTTACGCTGACACCATTCCCTTGAGTCATCTTCTCTTCTATCATTAACTTAACCTACTGTCCTAAACAGTGAAATTAAAGGAAGCTAAAATATTTTCAAAACAGGGTCCTGGTGTCATGGAATATATGAGTGCACCTTATACCAGGAACGGTGTCAATTTTAGTGAAAATGTTCCAAGCACCTGTCCTGTTAACTGTTTTCAAAATAGTGACAGCAGAATTATAGAAACGGTGTTCTGCCGAATTGTCCTAAGCTCTTGATATGTCCTACCATAAGCTGATCTGACAGGTGTATCTGCCAAAACGTATTTTGAAGCAGTAAAAGAGACAAATAAGACTTAAAAAACCTTAAAAGTACTCACAGCTTTCAACTAAATATATCACCACTTTCAAAGGCAGATACATTATAATAGGTAGGACGAAAACTTGCACATTTCCGGGGAAACGCGCACTAGGCATTGGTAGGACGCAGCGAGGGGTAGAAAGGAATTTCGGAACAACGGACAACCTAAACATGACCGCTTTTACTCGTGAAGTAAAATTACCTGTGCTTGCAAGTCAGTGTAGTTAGATCGTGTGTGGTTCAGCTGCTCAGTAGCCATAGCCAGCGAATAATCCATTCTCTTCATTGCCTGAATCTGCCTACAGATGTGTTTGAAATATTCATTAAAATCATCAGGAAGCGCTCAATCGTCCGAGAGCATCAGTTGTTAGCATAAATTAGCTTGTGAATCGGGGGTAAAAGCGCAAATTGACATGGCTAAATTCCTCCGGCGTGCGAGTAAATTCTCAGACTAGACAACGTGTTGATCAATTTACCTGCATACATGCATTCTTTGGTCTACCTTTTTTTCTCCGTGAGCTGGGTCGACTGACTCTCACAAAGCAGCTTTCGCTCACACATGATCTTTTGCATCTTCATTTCCAGGATTCCTCTGGTTTAAAATAAAAAACATCGACAGTTATGCAAACACACAAAATTGAGTCAGTTTTACTCTCAAGTTTAATTTCAAATATAATTGTATTGCTCATTGTTTGTTTAAGGGGTAAATTTGAAACGGAATGTAATATGTAAAATGGAACAGTATTCTAAGACATAATGCAATAACACAGCTGGGTCAAAAATAACCCAATACAGTATGGGTCAAGAGTTATCAGATCCCTTGCTTGAGTTCTTGGGACCGCCTAGTTTTCTGTGTTGTTTAGCACAAACGCATGCATTGTGCAACATCATCCTAACATGTTCCTAGATCGGTTGGAAAGACCGACTGGTATCTTAGGAACTGTACTCGCATGGTTTAGGTTCAACCTCTCAGACAGGATATATTGGGTTAATTATGGCAAGATGACCTCTGAACCTTTTCGTGTTACCTGTGGCATTCCTCAGGGCGCAGTACTTATTCCTCAGTACTTATTTGAAATAGGTTCATATCCACTCAGTCAACGAACCAAAAAAACTAATTTTACGAGAAAAATCACATTGATCGAGCGTTCAAGACCCCTGGTCTAGAACCTGCAGCATTGGCTGTGATTTTTGCACAATTTCAGTAATTACTTATATTTATGGATGATGTTGATTGTGTATTTTCTGTTGTTGCCCTTGCAGTATCCGGTGAAGCCTGGTCATCTTAATTTTCCGCAAGCTAAGGTTATTTGAGTTATTCCTTGCCCTCATATTGTTTTCAGATCAGGGCATGTTTTAATGGTGATCTGTGCAGCCTTTTGAGACTTTTTGCGATTAAGGGTTATACAAGAAATATGATGTGAGAACCACAATTTTTTTCCATCTATTGTTGAGAGCCAGTACAATTTACAAAATATTCCAAAACATGTTACAAATCCTGTCATATTGTTCATCGTAATTATACCAAACTGGGAATTTTCTCAAACAACCAACATAAAATATTGTGTCTTTGGGTAAAAACAATCCGAAAATTTGGTTTAAAGGACACTGATCTGTGGGGACACCTTTTATTTTTACAACATAAGTAATCGTTGTAAATAGATTTGCACCCGGAAGTAAGACGTTGACAAAAAACACACCTCTCTCAGGTAGAGTATGCAGTTGTAGTCTGTTCAAGTCTGCAGAGTATGCAGTTGTAGTTTGCTGTGCATTCGTAGGAGACATTTTCGAATATTCAAAGTAAAAGCTCTGGTGTCTGAAATTCTAAGTCTTTTATTTCCTTATAATTATTTTTTTCAGGTGAGCTCTCTGCATCACTATTTCAAGCATGTCAGGCAAAAATAATTTACAGAGAAGAGTCCCAACATTGCATCAAGTTTTACACGCTGGAATTCTTACCGACAAATGATTGGCGCAAAACACCATGTTAACTGTGTTTTTAGCGAGCAATTAGCATTATAAAAATGATCAAATGATCCAAAAACCTAAAACAGCAGACTATGTTTTATTTTAACTGTTCCAAGTAGGACAATTTTGACCCAATTTGTGGTATTTTCAACCTAAGGGTTTTTAGAGGCTGGAGTGTGCAAGTGGCTGCCCCAAATTTAAATCCTGACATTTAAAAATGTAAAGTGTACCTGTTACCCAAAAGCTCAGCTTGCTCCTCTTTGATGACCTCGTGTTCTTTTAGAATCTCACTGCACCTCCTCTGGCTGGCTTCCACTTGTGTCTGGAGAGTGTCCTGCTGCTTGGCCAGCTTCTCCTTTTGTGCCCTGAGGACCATGTTTTCCTCCTCCACTTCCTTGGCTTGCTGCTTCATGACAGCAAACTGGGCATCCATTGCTTGCAACGACTTTACCGCAGCTCTAAAGCCCAAATTGCAGAAACAGAATAGGTTAGCAGTTCACACTTAAAGCAATAACAGGCTTTGTTAAAAGTAGATAACTTTAATTCTAAAGAGGCGAAAGACAGATGTTTAGCTCTTTATTTAGGACTAGTGTGTGGGCTAAAGCGTACAAACGAACGTGTTCCTGGAACGCAATTACTTTTCTCAGTAATGATTTTGTAATGCATTTTTAATAAAACTACATGGTGCATTACTGCATTGTTCCGCAACTTTTTAAAGTAAAATTATTGTTAATTGCGCATTAATCACCTCTTTGCATGTAGCCTTTAGTGCACCAACATAATTCCCTGTAGGGTGGGCATGGTTATATATAAAAAGTGAACGGTAGCGCCTCAATCACAGTATGAGAAGGCTGAATTTATCCTCATGGAGATATTTTCTCTATTGTAGATATTTGCATATAAGCCAAATTTATAACTGTAAAATACATTTATCTGCACCGCTTATCCTCAGTAGGGTCATGAGGTGCTGGACCCCATCCCATCTGTCTTCGGGCAGTGGGCAGTGATTTGTAATTAGATAGTTACTTTCGGAGCAACACACTACTGTTTAGTGTCAGTAATCTGGAAGTTAACTCAGTTACTTATTTAATTGTGACTAATTATACTCTGAAGAAAGTCAGAAAAGCGCAAAGAAATGCTGATCAGCAGTGGGTACGGAAGACACTGAGATGGCGGTGGGAGAGAAGACAATAGCGGCATCGCAGGTATGGTTTACTGCTACAGCTACGTAACAACTCTCACAAACCACCCTTGCCGAGCTAGATCCATTACCCACAAAAAAGGGGAACTAGAGCTACGATGTGTGGGAAACCGCTACATTTGTGAGGTTTGTATTTTAATCACAGAGATCTTGCTTAACCCACGTATCCCTGATGCTAGCGTGCAGCTAGCAGGGCACTCTCTACATCGCTTTCTTACACTGAAAAGAGAAGCTCTCCAATTTCCTGGTACCATAATAGAATGACAATAAATAGATGCATTCATTAATCAGCAATTCTTAGTCCTATTTTGTTACAGCTGTATATATCATATAATATTATATATTTTTTAAAATTATGGATTATTGTTTTGAGAAGTTCCCCAGGCAGCAAAGGCGATTACCGTAAATTCCGGACTACAAGGCGCACCTGATTATAAGCCGCACCCCCCACATTTCCAGAGGAAAACGGATTTATTACATACACAAGCCGCACCGGTATATTAGGCGCACGCATCCACATTGAGAAAAGAAGTCCTTTTTAGCTGAACAATTTTAATGGGGAGAACCTGTATAAATTTGTTGTTTCTCTGTTGCTTGCTAATTATCAGACGTATCATATTATACCTCTAGCCATTGGGTTCAATTGGTTGTTTCCGGAGAAAGGGCTGAATTAAGGTTCTGACCTGATCAGCATATGCCGATATGCCTATAATTTTATGGTCGGCTGATTAAACGGAAAATGATACCGGTGGTTATCATTTGATGTAGACCTGCAAAGTCCAGGTGCCCGTTGAAAGTAATCCAAGGAAAAAAAAGTGTATATTTCCAAAGGTAAGGGTGGGAAAAATATATATGCATTTTTGTCTGTGGTGTCCACAAACACTCACCTTTACTGGTTTCTACTTCCCATAATCTCCCGCGTCTGTTATGCCCCTTCTTTTTAATTGGTCAGTGCAAGACTTATCAGAACAAGTGTCCAAAATAAATACAAATAAATACATGACAAAAATATACAGTTGCAAATACATATTATACATGGTTACACATAATAACAAAGAAAGACGGTACACCGAGAGAGTTTTCAAAGCTTTAATAATAATAATATAACTTTCATCCCATACCGTGCCTGTGAAAGGTACCACCACGCTACTCCTAACACGCTCGCAAGGCCCAAGCGTAGCTGTCAAAAAAAGCTGTGCCACAAATATGAAATTAACGGTGAGCTGTCCTCGTCTTCACTCGTTATTGTTGACGCCTTCAAGGGCGTCTTCCTCACATTTCAAATGAATTTCTATCCTCTGTCATACGGACAATTCGATCACAATCCAAGAGGATGCAGATAACCTCGGTCTAAATTTTACCTTTTGTACTCGAGTGCTGCTGGTGTTCGTTAGAAAAATTACTTAAATAAGCCGCTTCACTAAATAAGCCGCAGGGCTGAACATTTGGGAAAAAAGTAACGGCTTATAGTCCGGAATTTACGGTAATAATGTTGTGGTTTGTGTGCACTTGAAAGTGGGCAAGGATCAGGTGGCGAATTGACCAATTTCGGCTTTCTTGTGCAGCCCTGACCGAAGGTGTCTAAGCAGCTCATTTGGGGTTTATATCCTGAGCGCTTGGAACATTTCCTGCATTTATTGGACACAGATTGTTAAACGTATCTCAGCCACTCACTCCCTCTTGGAGCGTTGCTCTCCAATCTCTTTTAAAATCTGCTCAGGTGCGGTGAGGAGTCGCGCTTTCTCGGCCTTGGAGCAAACAAATACACAAAAGGGAAGGAGAAATCAGTTTTGTTATTGACGGTGCCATTGAGTCAATGCCAGCTCCCTCCCTGTCTCTAACTCACCTCTTTGTTTTGTATGATTTTCTTCACTTCTTCCAGCTCTTCTTCTTCCTTGAGTGCCAGCATTTGGTATATTTCCAGGTCTTCCTTCAGACCTCTGCGCAAAACAACAGTAGGGGTGGGTGATACTAGGAGTTTTAGTATTGATCCGATCCAAGAAAAGACATGGTATTATTGATCTATACCAATCTGTTACATTTTGCTTGAAAATGTCATGACAACTGAATAATTGAACCCTCCCCCTTGTGTTAGTTTATAATTACGATAAACACAGTACCAAGATTTTATGCACTAAAAGTATTTAACTTATTCATGAAATAACTGCAATTCAAACTTAGACTGTATAACAAAATTAATAGAAATATTTCAATTACACCGGGTTCATAACAAAACCGATACATACAAAAAAACAAGTATAACTGAAGTTAGAAGGTTCCAAAATTGTAAACAATGCAATCTAAAAACATTTAACAGTATAAAAAAATAGTACCACTACTACTCCAACAACTGTTGCAGAGCAAAAGTCAAGAGTCAAACCCCAAAGAATTTGCAATGTAACAAAAAAGCCCTTTTGGTTCTGTTGCCATAGTGAAAACTGATTTCCAGGTTTTTGTTCAGGAACAGGTTTACATTTTCGCTTGCAGCTCGTTGCTTTCTATAGTGTAGGTTAAACTTTTTTCATGTAAATATGCCACAGGAGCAGACCGCTTTAGCACACGAATGTCCTTTTTTATAATAAATCATATTTATGTTAAGTTTTGGTTGTGGATGAACCCATGTGACTGATGTTCTCAAAACAAGGTTGGTATTTATTTACAAAATCTGGACCAAAGTACAAACAAACAAGCGTGCACAGAGCAACTAACAAACTGTCAAAACAATAAACTAGAAACAAAAACCAAAGTTGACAAGCTTTGAACTACAAACAATGACCTAAACTGGATATGAAAGATGCGGATCAAAGTAACAGAGAAAGCAGAAAAGAAACTAACTTGATATGAATAGGCATATAAAAATGACACAGGAAGATGACAGAAGAAATCGAAAATAATGGTGACCCAACAACCAGTGAAACTCAAATTGTCCTTTCAAAGAAACCAAGATAATTGGGCACAGGTGTGTGATAATGAGACACACCTGTGCCCCGTTCATACCTAACAGGCAAGATGCAGCATCAGGCCAGGTAGGTAGAGGTGCTAAAATTGTGCCTGTTAGTCACACAAACACCCATAAATTTAGAAAGTGGCCGAGAGCGCTGGGTGAGAGATTAAGACTGCTCTATCTACTGTAAATAAAGTAGCGGTGCTTTGAGGTAAATGGTGGAGGGGTAAGGTATCGATTCCAGGACAATAATATCGATCCGATCCAAGTACCTGCTTAGTATTGATAACATCGATATTTGGACCCCTACAAGATTGCGAAGGTACACATTGTTGTTTTATACATTAATAATTCGTCCTCCCCAGGCCCCTATATGATAATATTCTGGAGAAACAACAAGGAAAACGGCCCAGAGAGTAAACAAATACCTGACTTCCATGTGTCGTTGGGTCACTTCATTTTTCAGTTTCTCACATTTGTCCTGCAGGATCACTGTGGAGCTCTCCAGACCCTGTGGGATCTAACAGGAGAGTAATTGTCAGCTCTGGATGATGCGGTCACTGATGCTAATTTAATTAGAAAAACAGCTCCCCTCTTTTTATGACCACGACCAAGTGACGTCTATTTGGTTTTGTCTGAAGCAATATATTATGCTAGTTTGAGTCACCATGCACAAAAAACACCCATATTAAAATGATTTAAAACTAAAGTAAACTTATACTAGGGTACACTGTAAAATACTTTTTTTTTTTTTAAAAAAAAGAACCAATTTTGAGTCAAGAAGTGACTTATCCACTACACGGATCCAAAGAATTTCATGTGGCCCACAAGTCAAAACTGAGAGGACAAAAGAAACTCGCAGTTTTAAATATGTTCACTGGATATCGCCAAAACCAGGCGCCACTCCCAAAGCTGTATTTGCTGACTACTATTAATCAACCAGAGAACATTAAGGAAACCCATCCAAACTTTTACTCAAAATAAAATTCACGAACGCACTGTTTGAGGCAATCCGAAAAATACAAAAATAGAAAAGGAGCAGCAGGGTATCTTTGCAGAAGTTGAAAGAAGCTTTAGCTCCCTTTCTCAATGATTACCGATATGCCTCACCTGTGCCCGCTCCTTTTGCGCCAACTGCCTTGGACTCTGATTGGCTCTCTGTCCCTATTCAAACCCACTCCTATCTGTCCCCTTTTGTCAGTCCGTCTGCGAACCTTATTTAACACTAGGCAAGCCTTTTTCGACCCTGACTCCCACCTGTTTTCTGCTCCTGTCTGTCCGCTGGCTTCGACCCATTTTTGATCCTAACCACGTCCACTCTCCCGTCCCGGCCCTCGACTCTTTTTGTCCCTGACCACGTCTACTCTCCTTTCCTGGCTTACGACTCGCTTCCGACCCCGACCATGTTTTTCCTCTCCTGTCCCAGCTACTGACCCGTTTTCCCGTTCCCAACACCCCCATCGTTCGTCTCGGAGGATCCACATCCGCGCTCAGAGCGACCTGCTTCCCGCGTCCAGCAACTACCGGATCGTGGGCGCAACCCTTTCTCTTTCTTCCAATAAAACTTGTGAGAAACGCAACGCAAGTGGGTCCTGTCTCCGTCCGTTATGGTCCTGACACCCTTGTTAGAATAGACATGAAATCGAAAAGTTCTAAAAAATTCAGGTAAACATCCATCCATCCATCCATTATCTGCACCGCTTATCCTCAGTAGGGTCGCGGGGGTGCTGGAGCCCATCCCAGCCATCACTGAGCAGTGGGCAGGGGACACCCTAAACTGGTTGCCAGCCAATCGCAGGGCACACAGGGACAGACAACTCGCTCGCTCATCCACACCTAAGGACAATTTGGACCGGCCAATTCACCTGAAATGCATTTTTTGGGAATGTGGGAGGAAACTGGAGTGCCCGGAGGAAACCCACGCAAGCACGGGGCGAACATACAAACTGCGCACAGGAAGTCCGGTAGCTGTATTTGAACCCATGACCTCAGAACTGTGCCGCACACTGCCCCGACGTGCTGCCCTCAGGTAAACATTTTCATGAAAAAATAAGAGGCAGAAAGACTTTCAAATAATTAAGTCAATTATTTCAATTGGTGTTTGTATGCTATTTTCTTATTTTCCAGTTTTTATGAGTTAAATAAACTGTTGTGGAAATAAATGTAATTGTTGTTATTAAATCTTGGAGAAGGAAACAAATATTGAGGGGAAAAAAAAGCTATCTGAGACTGCATTCCTCTATTAGGTTGGTTCTCAGACTGTCCTATTAAGTGGTACCCTGTTTAAGAGGAGATCTCCTGGGACACTATCAGTCATCTAATTATGAGCATGCACCGACGTTGACATGCGTACAAACATTTGGAGCTACAGAAATTATGGCTTATCTTATTGAATAGCTACAATGACATTTTGCCGAAAAATGGAAAGTGTTTCTTTAAAGGTCGAATGTGTAATATTTAATTACGAGCTGGCACTGTGTTGTTTGGTACGAGCGAGCGCCAGTGAAACATTGCACTGATCCAAGAAAGGATTATTTTATAAAATCAACATTTGTATGATATTTTATCAATTTTTGCCCAGTATTCAAATTGTTGTTGTTTATTGGATGAAAGTTTTTTGTACCACAGAGAGACACCAAATATGACAGATTGTCCTTTGAAATTATGTGGACTGATTTTTCAGATGTTGTTCCTGGGGTCTGTTGGACCCACTCTACCAGTTTGAGGGAGCACTACCACAGGGACCACGCTGGCCTTGACCTTCCACTTCTGTTCCAGCTGCTCTTTCAACCTTTAGCACGTCTTCAGTTTCTTGCGTTCCTTCATCCTGATGTTGCCGTTAGCTGGGACCACTAGTACGATTTCTGAATCCAAGCCACCTCCTCTATCTGACGTTGGTATATTTCATGTAGGGGCTTGTACTTCCAGAATGTCTCCTCCTCCTCTACACTCTCATCAGGGCTCTGCTGCCTAATATATTAACTTAGCATCTTTTGGGGCCATTTGTTCGACATACCGTATTTTCCGCACTATAGGGCGCACCGGGTTATAGGGCGCACCCCCAAAAAATAGTTTTTGGTCCTGTATCTTCCATAGATAAGGCGCACCGGATTATAAGGCGCTACAATGGGAACGTCGACAAAACAGTCAGATGATTCAGTCAAACTGATTACCCCCTTAACATTCCAAAAGCTTGCAAAGAAGCAAATACGTGTCGTAGACACGTGCGGATGCGGCGTCCGTACGATGTCACTCAAATGCATCATTTCAAATATCATTCGGAAGGTTAAAGTCTTGGAATTCAAGAAATGCCAACCGTTCCTTAGTTTCTATTTTCTTTTTCGCTCGCAACTTTACTGTGCATATGACAATAAACACTTGGAATTGAGTTTAATTTACTCAACTCATCACAGCAACATAAGATCGTTCTAAAACAAGATACCGGGAAAATATAAAGCCGCATAACTAACCTAAGTTCTCACGTTCAATAATGATACGCAATCATGGTCTTCTTAGAACCGTGAGTGTAGTAAATCCAGGAGAGTAAAATATTTACAAATACAGACTAATGAAACATGTTTCTTTATGGCGTAGTTTAGCAAGCTTGCTATTCAGTCATCTTTTTCGGCCAATTGCAGGGTTTGTTTTGGCCCTCTAGCGTATCCGAGGCTCCGAATAACTTCAGCCAATAGCGATCGATTTAACGGATGATGGACACATCTTTTTCGGCCAATTGCAGGGTTTGTTTTGGCCCTCTAGTGTATCCAAGGCTCCGAATAACTTCAGCCAATAGCAATCGATTTAACGGATGATTGACACATCTTTTTCGGCCAATTGCAGGGTTTGTTTTGGCCCTCGAGGCATTCCGAGGCTCCGAATAACTTTAGCCAATAGCGATCGATTCAAATGATGATTGACACATTGGTTAGCCAATGAAACGCTGGTATATAAATCCCAGCATACACCGCGGACTACTCCACGTACGGGGGAAAATCGAGTCGGCGGCTGTTGCGTAAGTTGCGAGACCTTGCGAATTTAATATTGAGCCATATATAAGGCGCACTGTATTATAAGGTGCATGGTCAGCTTTTGAAAAAAATTAAGACTTTTAGGTGCGCCTTATAGTGCGGAAAATACGGTACTCTAGGATTATATATATACTGTACAGTTCAACCAGTTCAGGGTGTCCCCTGCCCACTGCCCGATGATTGCTGGGATGGGCTCCAGCACCCCCGCGACCCTGCTGAGGATAAGCGGTGCAGCTAATGAGATGAGATGGGATAAGATATATATATGTTTTCTTTTTCCTCGTCTAGTTCCTGATTGTTCTTAATACTGCTAAAAGACAAGCATTGATTGATCAGCCTTCATGCTTATCTTATACCCTTATTATTGAGACTAGACAGTTTCTCAATGCCCATATATTCCAAAAAGTACAATGCGGACTGTTGATAGTCATGTCTGGATGAAAGCTCAAGGTTAAGCTTAAATTCATCTTCCCTCAAATGAAATCCACGTCCCGGTGACAGGCACTGCAATGAACTTACATCAAGTTTCGGCCGAATGTTGTTCTCCTTCAGCAGACACCGCTTCTCTTCACGAAGCCTGCACCAAGGGTAAAGTAAGGTGATAGAAAAACAAGAGAAAAATAAAACATCTGCGACAAGGAGGGACTGGAGTTATTCTTTTTTTTTTTTTTTTTTTTTTTAGAAATCATTTTTAAAGGGTTCACAGGACTGAATGTTCAGGAAGCACTGGTGCATGATATCACGCCGCCTAGTAATGTTCCAGTGACCTCTCGCTGACTTCCAAGGAAGCACTGGAGTGTTCTTTTCCATTTTTCTGGGTGCATCTGACCCTTTTGGACGTAGCAATAGTGGTGTTGAGGGATTTAGAGGAAGGAAAAAGGGAGGCCTGCGGATGAAGAGGGAAACAGCTCTGCTATAGATGGGCAAAAGTGAGAGAAAGAGCCAGGCAGGCAGAAATAACTACAGAATTGACGTCACGACACTAAGCTGTGCAGAAAACTTTCGCTCTGACTTGTAAACATGGAAACATTAAATTCCGCTCTCAATTGGTGTTTGGCTTCCCTGACACTCATTGTGATCGAGCGTATTTCTTTCAAGCTCACAGGAAACCGTTTGTTGTACTTTCCCTCTTCAAATACCATTGCATCAAAAATTTTGTTAATGCCGTCAAAAAAAAAAAAAAAAAAAAAAAAAAATATATATATATATATATATATATATACAATCATGTCAGGGGAACAAACAATTTTAACATTTTATTTTACAATCACTACGAAAAAAGAAAGAGAAGTAGGTTTTGCAAAATATTGCCCCCCTGTTCTTTCAGCTCTGCCAACTGACTCTAAAAGTTCCCTGATGACTCCTGAATGATCCAGTGTCAACCTAAATAAATAACAATGCAAAACATTGTCATTATGTTTCATCTTAAAAGCGCCTGCTCTGTGATGGGCTCAGAGCTCTGTAAAAAGAGCCACTGGAGAACAAACCGCATAATGAAGACCAAAGAACAGACCAGGTAGGTCCGGGTTAAAGTTGTGGAAAAGTTCTAGGCATGAAAGGGATGCAAGAAGAATTTGCAACATTTACACATCCCCTGAAGCACTGTGCAAGCATTACCATCAAAAGGGAGAGAGCGTAAAACTACTTTGAACCTACCAAGACCTGGCTAAACTTTTTGCCTAAACAAGGAAAAACTAATCAGAAAAGTAGCCAAGAGGCCCATGATATCATTGGATGACCTGCAGGCATACACAGCTAAAGTGGGACAATATGTGCATAAGACAACTAATCGTCGTGCTCTGCATAAATCTGGCCTCTACGGGAGAGCAGCAGGAGGAAAGTCCTTTCTGAGATAATATCGTACAAAGGCCTGTTTGGGGTTTGCAAGAAGTGACAAATAACATGTGGAACAAGGTGCTCTGGGCAGAAAAGACCAAAATGTAACTTTTTAGGCTGAACGCAAAGCGTTATGTTTGGCGTAGCACTGCACATCACTCTGAAAGCACTGTCCCCACTGTCAAGCATGGTGGGGGAAACATCATGATCTTGGGTTTATTTTCTTCAGTATGGAATAGGGAAGATTGTTAGAGCTGATGGGAAGATTGGTGGGGCCAAATACAGGGCAATCCTTGCAGAAAATTTGTTGGAGTCTGTAAGAGTCCCGAGATTGAGGCACAGGTTTACTTTCAACAGAACAACAACCCTAGACATTAAAAAAATCTACAATGGAATTAAAACTATCAATATAAAGGTATTGGAATGACCAAGCCAAAGTTCAGACCCCAATCCTGTAGAGCTTTTGTTAAAAGATCTGTAAAATGTGGTACGCAAACATTAACACTTAAGGAACTGAAGTGTTTTGTGAGGAACAATGAAAAAAATATTTCTGTTTCAAGACGTGCAAAGCTTAGAGAGACTTACCCAAAAAGACTTGTGGCTATGATCACAGAAAAAAGAGGTTATACAAACTATTTACTCAAAGGGGGTCAATAATTTAGCGATGCTGACATTTTATTTTTTGTTATTTTTTTAGCACAATGTCAAATGTTGACAATTGTGTCCCGTATGTTGTTGATTCGTGTAAAATATTTTGAGTTTTTTAAATCTATAAGTTTCAAGGCTGAAATATGTCAAAAAGTTCTTGGGGGGGACAATACTTTTGCAAGGTACTGTATATATTAATTTATATTTTTCGTCAGCATCGTTATTTGGGCCGAGCCGAGTTTTTGAGCGAAAAGTATGGCAACTGCGAATGCAACGAGGAAAACGCCGCAGGTCTGGCTCTTCGGGCTTTATGGAGATATTGGCCCTCACCCAAAACAAGAACACCTCCTCCACCACTAGGCTCGCTGCCTCCTTGACCATCTTCTTTTCTTCATTGTAGAAGTGAACGAACCGACTCAGTTTTCCCCTCAACTAGGGCAGCTGCTTTACCATAGTTGGCTAGGGGTTCAGCTAGTCGATGAGCTAGACCTCTGACGCTTTCCTCGTTGCATTCGCAGTCCCCATAGTTTTCTGCACTTGAATACTTGACTAAGCCGAAATAACACCTAAAATTTATTTGGGGCAAAATTGGCGATTAGAGCTCTCTCCATTCAGGCTCACTGTGAAATTCTCCACCCTCTGAGATACGATCTGCAACCTCAGTGGAACTGTTTAAACCTAGGCTTAAGACACATTCATATTCTATGGCTCAAGTGATTTTTACCCTGTGCTCTTGTTTTGTTCACCTTAAAGGAGAATGAGCCTGGTTGTTGCACGGTGCATGCATTTTGAGCCATCATACCAGCACTTGGACCTGATGTATGGCATCATCTAGAATATGCTGCATCAGTCAAGATTCTGGGGCAGGAAGCTGTCAACTGGACATTCTGTCCTTGCCCATATTTCATATTGACGCTGTCTGTGTATTGTCTGTTGACGCTCTTGCAACACCCATTACAGCCGGGTCATCCTGGAAGGATTACCTTATGTGAGGCTCCTTAATTTCCTTCCTGCTGAGGTTTTTGAGTTTTCCCTTGCCCTCATGTAGGTTTCAGATCAGGAGATATCATAATGCACGTGTTTACCACTTAAGCTGATGCTGTGTCATGTAGTCTCGGTCCTCGGCGTCTCTCAGCTCACTGAAAGCCCGCAAGAGCTGTTGCCTTAGCTGGCCCGCCTTGCTTGTGGGCTCCTCAGAAAAGCTCAGCTCTTGGCTCTCCCCCAGGTCGGCCTGCAGCCTTCTCAGCTCAGCGCTGAGCCTCTTCGCCTCTTCCAAAAGCCTTGCCTCTGAATCCTGGGCGCTGTTGGATGAGAAAAGATTAATTCCTAGGTGTACTCATTGAATTTTAAGAAGTATTTTTCCCGGAATTAAAAATAATATCCTGTTTTAATCAGTCCCAAGTGGTCCCAAACTGACAGCCCATGGGCCATTCCCAGCCCTCAGGATGATAGTTTGAGGCAGCCTTAAATGGAAATTAAACTGACAGTGTCTACTAATTCACCACTAGATGTTGTATGATTCTGTGTGCAAACAAAAATGAGTACAAAAAAATCACAAGTAAGAATGAAAATTTCGGAAACCCCAAGTGACCATAAAGTAAGATTTTTCTTTTATTTTGTTTCCTAGTCTTTAGCCAAGTTTTCTTTATTTTATTCATTTTGGGGGGACAGGGGGGTGGACAATTATATCATATCCCTCTAGGTGAGGCTTATATTATGTAAAGAAATATCTAATTTTTTTTCAAGCTACCTGTGTCCCTTTAAGTGCAGCCCTTGCTTATTATGGATTAATTTGTTACTGATTGATTAATTAATTTTCATACAAACTCTTTATGTTTTGGGTTTATTTTTAAATCTTATTTTGTGTAGGGAATTCGAATAAGAAAAAAAAAGGCTAATATTTTTATCAGAGCTCTTTTGTGGAAAACCCGATTTAGCTCAACACTCCTCAGAACCTCGCTCTGGCAAGTTAAATTGTGTTTGAGATGCGTGCTTTACAAAGTTTAGTTTAATTGCAAAGAGGATTAAATTAGGCGAATTTGTTTGTGGCCAGTTGGTTAGCTCGCAACCCCACGGTGTAGAGGTTCAGGGTTCAAGTCCAGCTACAGCAGCCTCCACGTGTGGAGTTTGCATGTTCTACCCGTGCCTGCGAGGGTTTTCCTTTTGGCACTTCGGTTTCCTCCCACATTCCATGGATGCCAGGTTAATTTGCCGGTCCAAATTGTCCATAGGTGTGAATGAACGAGTGCGTGCTCTGCGACTGGCTGGCAACCAGTTCAGGGTGCCACCTGCCCACTGCCTGAAGATAGCTGGGATGGGCTCCAGCACCCCCAGGACCCTACTGAGGATAAGCGGTGCAGATAATTGATGGATGGCTTCACTGATCAACTGTACCTTAGCTTTGCAGTATTTGGCTTCTACCTACCAATAAAAAATGTTACACTATTTACACTAAAAACAACAAGCCAGAAGAATGCAGACATTTTGAAAGTAATTTAACATTTATATGTTCCAAAAGAGTTGTTTATAGAAAAGGTTTTTTTTTTTCATTAAAAATACAAAATTACAACAGGCATGATTCTGTTTTGTGTCTGTAAAAAACTGCTGCACTAGTTTAGAAAGGATGAGGTGTTGCTGTTTTAGTCATCAGTATTCTCTATACAACTGTAGAAATGTTAAACTCTATAGTGTTCTCTTTTTAAAATAATGTATTTGTTGAATTTATTAAACTGTTTCATAATTAATACAAACATATGTAAAAAAAACGTCTCTACAAAAAAAATGACCTTTTCGAGAGGGTATAATGGCGGGAGGTCAGGAACCACCTAGTGTTTTTCTGCACCCAACACGGAATGTTGCATACCTCCTCACTTCATCCCTAAGTTGCCTGTAGATTGCCTTCAACTTGTCCACTTTAGTTTTACTCATTTTTCCTGTTGACATCATCTAAAAGGAAACAAAAAAAATGCAGAGCGTCACTAAAAATGTGAATTTCCCTTCGGGGATGAATAAAGTATCTATCTATCATCTATCTATCTAAAACGGATGCACACAAACAAATGCGCAATAATTTGTGTTAATAGGGGTTTGAAATGGCCCAGTCTGATAAACGACAAAAACTCTCAGTTTAACAAACCTTCATTGCAAAAAACATTGATTGATTGTCCTGAAAAAAAATGGAATTTTGGCTAATCTCAAGTGGTTGTTTGGTTGGATCTCTTAACCACTAGGGCACTTATACTTGTGGTCCGTCTTGAGTAACATATGTTGATGTGCCTAGAAAGCAGAGGTAAAATCTTAAGCCTGAGCTCGCCGAGCCTAAAATATCAATGATTACATTCGGGTACAGCAGGGCTTATTACTAGCTGCCTTTTTTTTTTTAATCCACTTGTCATTGTTCTTCTTTGTCTCTTAGCCTAACTTACAAAGTGCTGTGCGTCTTAAGTATGGACTGCTGCTGTGGTCTGTAGTCCAAATTTTAACCCTCCAAAACAATGCACGGCTTAAAAATTTTCCCATCAACTCTTAAAAAGTCAATAATAGAAAATTGTCAATGAATGTAACAGACATTTAGAAGATGTAAATGTGTGTGCAGTCTTGTTACAAAAGACAGGCTTCAGGTGTCTTTGCATCCTCCCTTTGCTCAGTATACCTTGCCAACTTTCCGCCCAGATTGTGCTCGTCGGACCCAGAGAATCGGTCGTGCGTCAGGGGCCGTGGTCGGCTCAAATCTCCTCTCCTCCCAAATCCTTACATTTAAAGTATGAAATTTCGAGTTTGCAAATCAAGTTAATTGGTCCAGCTTAGGAGTTGTCCAACCTTAGTGAATTATGTCCAGTTTTTTAGGGAAAACTCATTCTCGAATATTTCTTTCACAGTAAATGCAATCCAAATCCATTTCGTCAATTCCTCCAGCTATTTTGTAACAAGAGCTCTTATCAAATAAACACAATATATTTTCTTGTGCAGTTCATCCTTAAGTTTAACTGAGGTTAGCACGATCCCTTTGCTGCATTACCATCCGAAAGCTGATGTTTCCTTACACCTTCTAGCAGACCTTCTTTCACCAACTCTGATTGGCTAAACCAACGGCTTTATCAAACACTGATGTTTTGCCTCAAGACCTGCAGAAGTCTTTGTGAAGGCCTTCGAGCAGATTACCGACGATCGCAAGAAGTAACGGCTGAAATGTGTTTGGCTAAATGCTTAAATATGAAAGCACACATCTGGATGCAACACAACCAGGAAGAAGCAATGAAAGGAAGCTGACAGACAGTCTTGATATATTTTACAAGTATTCATGGACATGATGTGAAATGAAACATTACATGATTCAGATATTTTTTAGGCCAGGAGAGAGGACCTTCCAGGCACTGACAGCCCACCACTGCCAAAAGGTGTCAAAAGCAACTACCAATTTTGAAAAAGGTAGGAGAAAGCAATAAAGAAACAGAACATGCTGATGATTCCCCATTTAGTGCCTTCGCCTGTGGCCTGATTATCTGTGGATCTGCTGAAAGAGTTGTGGAGGGTAAATTCCCCTCTGTGGGGTTGTACCTTCTATGTCACAATGATAAAAAAGGCAAACAGGTGCCTGGCCCTTATCTTAGAAGCCAGGCTGGTCAGGATGAGGGGATAATGAGGGAATAACCTTGAATTTTTAGCAACAATCCAAACAAAGTGATGCACATGTATTTTGTGCAAGATGATTTTTAAATATTCATTGTTTACAATTCATTCTATTTTACAATATCCAGCTCGCATGTTTGCAAGTTCCAAGCACGCTTTTTTTTTTAGGAAATTGGGCGTCATAATATAAAATAAAATGTCTGTCGGTACCAAAATTGTGTTAGGATCTGGTACGCCACCATCCGCCAGAGCGCGCCGACTGGGTTGGGAACTGGGTACAGGTTTGTCCAATCGCCAGAAACCTGCCCCTAATTATCCTCTTTATTAAGACATTTTGGACAGCACATGTCGTATGGTCATTTTGATTTCCACTGTCATTGCTACCTCTGGTTAGATTTTTTGTTTCCTGTATCTCGTTTGGACTTTTTTGTAGTATTTTGGTACCCACTTGTTTGATTATTACTTTGTTCCTTGCATCTCCATTTCTGGTTTGGTCTTTGTTTCTGGCATGGAACATGTCAGCTTTAGTTTTGTTCGGACATTTCATTGTTTTGTGAACCCTTGTTTGTCACGTTCTACCTCCTTTTGTTCTCAAATACCATCTTTCTTTTTTAGCACTCCAGCCTCACTTCCTGTTTCCCCGCATTTGGGTCCACCAAACAAACTGATTTATTCTGAAACTTCACAGCTTGCGCATCTTAGCAGTTGCATATTGTCAGGTCAGGAAAAGCACAGATTTACCTGGTGCTCTGCATTCCCTTGAAATGTACCGGAAGCTTTCATCTTCAAATATTAAGTAGGTCATCTGGGCACATAATTGATCCGAGGCTCGGAAAAACTTTATATTGTGGAGCTAATTTTACGGAACTGAAAACAACTTAGATCGATTTGGAAGCTTGAGATGAGTCATCAAATAAAATCGATGCCGTGATTTTTACAACAGACATTTTGGCGGCATGCTGAAAGGTTTATCTGAAACAGCCCAAAGCATTTGGAGGCGAGCCTCGCCCCTTCTGGTGATGAGACTTATCTGCAGCCGTTAAAGAGAATTGGAAGATTTTATGGGGTGAGTGCGTAAAGCGTAACATGTGGCCAAGCATCTTTGAAGTGAGACAATCGCTAAATTATATTTATGTGAGCTTACAGCAGGCCGCCAGTCCCTCAACATCACGTGCAAATAGGTGAAAAGAGCATGCAGGGAATAGCATAAAAAACTATCAAAAATGAATTTCAACATGTCAAACGGTATCCAATATACAAAACATCTGATATGCACTATTGCTCAGGGGTGTCAAAATCTTTTGAACTCAGGAACCATGTGGTAGAAAAGGCACTCTTGCAGCCAGAAAATTAGATTAAAGGGAGAGAGAGGGAGAAACAGAGAGATACAAAGAGAAGGGGAGAGAAAGAAAGGAGACAGAAAGAGAGAAAGCTATAGAAAGCACAAGGAAGACAGAAAAAGAAAAAAGGAAGATCATTTGACAGAAAAAGAAAGAAAAAAAGGGTGGCAAAAAGAAGAGAATGAAAGAAAGAGAGACAGAAAGAGAAAGAAATAGAGAGAAAAGAAATGAAGAAAGAAAGAGAATAATAAAGTGAAAGAAAGAGAAAGAGTGAGAGAGAGAGAGAGAGAGAGAGAGAGAGAGAGAGAGAGAGAGAGAGAGAGAGAGAAAGATAAGAAAGAAATATAGAGGTTGAATAAAGAAAGGAAGAGATATGTAAACAGAGAAAACAGAAAGAAAGAGAAAGAGAGAGATAATGTTAAATAAAAAGAAAAAACAAAAGTAAGAGAGAGAGGGGAGAGTGAGAGATGTAAAGAGAGAGAGAAAAAGACAGAAAGAAAGTGAAAAAAAGGAATAGAGAAAGAATAAGGGATAGAAAGAAATATACCTACAGTTGTTTTAGGAGTGGCGCTTGGCTTTGGAAAAATATTTAAAACTGACGGTCCTTGTTTGGTTCTTTTTTTCATTTGAACTTCTCTCAGCATTCTCTCTTGGTCTGGATTCAATCGGTTGACATGGGCGTGACCTGGCCCACGGGCCGTATGTCTGACACTCTTGCTCTAGCTCAAGCACTCAATCAGGTGCATTGCTAATGCCGATTTCTGCAAACTCTAACTACGATAATAACATTTTTTTGTGTGACAGTCTCAAACTAAACACACCAGAACTATCTTTGTAAAAGCTGTGTCAACCCAAGGAGCCATCCAAAATGGCAGGCTGCCCACAAACTTTTTAACTGGGTGAAGTCGTGAACCACTGCTACCTCCCATTGCATGCGCTGCAAGCAATTGGACCCTAGGTGTTGTGACACCTCATCTCATCTCATTAGCTGTACCGCTTATCCTTATTAGGGTCGCGGGGGGGGGGGTCTGGAGCCCATCCCAGCCATCTCCGGGCAGTGGGCAGGGGACGCCCTGAACCGGTTGCCAGTCAATCGCAGGGCACACGGGGACAGACAACTCACTCGCTCAGTCACACCTAGGGACAATTTGGACCGGCCAATTCACCTGAAATGCATTTCTTTGGAATGTGGGAGGAAACCAGAGTGCCCGGAGGAAACCTACGCAAGCACGGGGAGAACATACAAACTCCGCACAGTAAGGCCGGTAGCTGGATTTGAACCCACGCAGGAGGTTCCCACGACCTCAGAAGTTGCCGCACACGCGCTAACACGTCTTTGTTAAATCCTTCAACGCTGTCTCTTGGTTGTGTGTTTTCCCGAGTGTAAAACCTGCCTGATTCCCTGGGTTGCCACACATGATTGTCATTAATATCAACGTATTGTGCATTGTGTTCTACAGCAGACAGCACACAGCAAATGCAATCAAGTGGGCAAGTTTTAAGTGTTTGTGTTGGGTAAGAGTGACTGTGTGCGCGACCGTGATAGCCTGGTGTATGCTGTCAGTCAAACAGCGGGGCGGGAGAGCAGGTCAATGTGGCCACCAAAACCGCTAGCTTTTAGCAGCTTGTGACATTGAAAATAAATTCTTCAATTAAATCGAACATTGAGGAAATTTAAAAAAATGGTGATCACCAGTGTGTGCTCCCTAGATTGTTATCTGAACTGTTTATTAAGGGACTAGATCAGTTACCCATGCAACAGATGACCTGGATCTATAACTCATGGGAAACTTAAATTCGGGGATGTATTTTAATCATCGCGGGGACCTGGCTTATTTCGAGGATACCAGATGCTTTAGTGCAGCAAGCCAGCCGCTCTCTAAATCCCCTCTTTACAATGAAAAGAGAAGCCCTCCAATTTTGTTGTACTTTTGCATAAAGACCATTAATTTAACTGCAATTCTGTGTTCAGTTTTTATTTGTAGATCTATAGTTGTTATTTTGTTACAGTTGTATACTCTCAAGGACGTAATCTCTAGACATGTTTAACCATACTTTGCATATTTTCACTTTATGCGGGGAGTTCTGGTCCCCAAAAACTGCAATAACCAACGGATAACTGTATGAGGAAAACACAATGCTCATCATTGCAGAGGGATTCATCATCACTCTTGCCATCTTTCCCATCATGTTCTGATATTGACTTTTTGATTTGGATTGAAGCCCGGAGGCAGACTGAATCACAACAAAGGGGTAAGGGTCCTCTTGTCAGATTTTTCTCATCAGCGTCTGCATCCATGCTTGGTCCCACCCGTATCCGAGTGGATTGGATGTTATGAGTTTCGAAAAATAACAACAGACCCAGAAATTAGGGGTAGGCGCATCAATCCAAATATCGATATTATCAATACTAAGCAAATACTTGAATCTGCTAAATACTATTGTCCTGGGATCGATACATCAACTCCTCTACTAATTACCTCAAAGCGTTGGTTCCATGTGTAGCACGCGCAAGTCTTTATCTCAAGTTTAAAGTTTATGCATGTTTGAGTAACTGGCAGGCACACTTTTAGCACCAAATCCTTTGTCAGAAACTGAATATTACAGACTGGAAGCACAGCGCGGTTTGGATTTTTTTTAACTACAGAAAAGGACAATGTTAGGTGGGTAATGTGGTCCCCGACTGTAGAAATTTACATCGACACATGAAAAAAGTTCACGCTACAGAGAGCAATGCCACCAAAAATGACAACATGTTACTGTTCCTGAACAAAAACATGTAATTCCGTTGTCACTATGGCAACAGAGCCAAAACTTGACCGCTACATTGCTGATTTTTTTGGTTGGACTGTTTTGAACTTTGCTCTGTACCAATTGTTGTATCATAAGCATTTTCATTTTTATACTGCTAAGTTTGAAGGTTAAAACATTTTTAGTGCCTGAAAACCTTTATACTACCTTTTTACAGTAGTATAAAGTAAACACAAACGAGGGTACAGTTATTCAATGATCATGACATTTTTAAGCAAAAAGTATCAGTATCGGATTGCTATCGATTGATACTGCAGACGCTACCCTACTTACGAACGAGATAGGTGCCGGACGATCGTTCGTAAGTTGAATTTGTTCGTAAGTTGCTTCAGTGCTATGTGTATGTTTAAGGTTTATATAAGTATGTTAAATGCTTGTATAAGTAACCTGTATTGTTTGGTACCAAAGAACAAACATTTAATAGAATAATATGCTCTATAAAGATAAATAAAGTTAAGTGTAACTTACTTTGAAGTTAGCTTCAAGAGGCCGTCCTCTGTGTTAGAGAATGGCTGAAAAAAAGCGATAAAAACCATTTTCTCAACCGCATCAAGCTTTCTTATTCCACTATAGTTTCAAAATAAATAGCTCGCCGCTTCTTTACACTTTACACCAACCATATTGAATGGATGCACAAGATATTAAACAATAAATATGTCACGTTTCTTAGCGCGCTGGAGATAGTATAGACATAGAATAAACAGGATAGAATGTTTACACACAAAATAGGAAGAGGAAGCGGAATAGTTTTCTTCTGGGTGGATGCTGTGTAGCAGCAGAAAGGAGCACTACAGTAATGTCCTGTACTCTGAAAAAGGTGCACACAATACAAAATCTACATTCCGAAAAATCTATTTTTCTACATCCCGAAAAAAAAGTTTGTATCTACCGTTTATCTTAAGTTGTATGGTCGTGAGTAGGGGAGCGTCTGTATCATCTATTTACTTGGATTGGATCGGTACAAAAATTCCCAGTATCGCCCACCTCTACCAGAAATGGATGCCAGTAGCAAGATGATAAACCCAAATTGAAAATTGTGAAAGCAAGACTAAAAGAACAACTGTTTAAAAATACAATTTACAAATTGACCTCAATCCAATTTGATCTAAAATAATCTCTAAAGGAGACACATCCAAATGCTCATTGAGGATTTGCAATTAGCCGCGGTTTAAATGAGGTGGTTGTTTTATACTGTAGCTTTGGACTGACCATAAGAACATCCGATGGAAAAGCACACAGAGAATCCTTAAGCAGGGCAAATGAATGGGGAGAAGCTACAGAAGCCTTAATGACATCCACTGGCAAAGCCGCGGGAGCCACTTAGGTTGGATTTTTCATTTCTATTCAGCCAGTGCAACTGGAGGCAACCACTGGTCCAGAATGGCATTAATCCCTGATACAGTACTGCATAAAACGCCACCAGATTAGTACAATTTTGTTTTTATACTTTCCCCCTCATTCCCTTGTGAAGCATTAAAAATTAATACACGACATAGAAGCAATAACACTCATTTGCAAGTCTCTAATGACTGCTACACCCAAATTAATTTGCAGAATCTCAAGCGAGCCAGCCACAGATTTGGAAAAGCTTGTTAGTACTGAACCCTTTTTATGTTGGATAGGTTTTACAGTAAAAAGTTCATCCTTGGAGATGGAGACTGACTGATCTGAGAAGAGATTGCTTTGCCTTGACTTGCGTTTAGTTCACCAGAAGGGTAAAGTCAACGGAAACAAAAATATCCCTCCTAAGTCAGTCAAGTGGGGAGTTACTGTGTGCTGACCCGTTTCCATCCTAGGGGAAATGGGCTGTCTTCCGTGTGAGGCAGGTTGTCACAGGGCAATGGCGGATGCCAAAGGACATACACTACCATTGAAAAGGTTGGGGTCGCTTGGAAAAGTCATTTTATTTAAGGAAATGCACAGTTTTTTTAATGAAGATAAAATCAAACTATTCAGAAATACACCCCATACATTGGTTAACATGGCAAATGACTATTTTAGCTGCAGATCTGCAGAGCAACTAGCACTCCAGCGTTCTAATAGAGCAGTCTGTTTGCTAATTGTGTTAGAAAAGTAATGAAAACCAATTTACATTGATGTTAGCACAACTGGAAACCGTTTCACTGGTTATAGAAGCTATAAAACTAACCTTTCATTGAACTAGTCGAGTATCTGGAGCACCACATTTGTGGGTGTGATTAAACTTTATGAGTTTATGAACTTTTGTGTGAGACTCGACAGTCAATTCTTGTTCTAAGAAATTTTCTTTAAACGGAACACCACCAACGATGGTGTGTATAGTTTCAACATTCTTCAGAGAACTGCACAAACAGGCTCTATCCAGAATAGAAAGAGAAGTGGCAAGATGGCAAATACATTTAAATCTTTAGTTTGATACATAGATGCCCTAAAGGTCCTCATCTAGCAGCTTGATTAAACAGTACCCAGAAAAACACCAGTCTCAAAATCTACAGTGAAGAGCAGCGTCCGAGATACTGGCTTTCAGGACAGAGTGACAAAGAAAAAGTCATGTCACACTGGCCAACAAAGGGAAGGGATCCATATAGGCAAAATAGCAGACAATAAACAACTCATTTGATGAACAAAACTGTGATTTTTTCATGGAATCCACAACATTATGTGGGTGACCTCTTTTCCTAGCTTACACCAACCTCTAAAGATAAAAAAATGATAATGAAAGAACATAAGCACTAGCGGTATTGCTCAAAAGTTTACACCATCACCAATATGTCTAAGGCCATTACGTAATAGCGCTGCCCCCTCCCCTCCTCTCGAAGTCAACACCCTCTCTTTCTTTCTTCTCCCTCCCTCGCTTGTCCTCATATTAATGACACAGCATTGCAAGCAGCACCAGTTCCCCTGCACTCTCTCATCCCTGCAGGTTGCGCTTATTCACTCCCACAAACACGGGGAGCACAGACTACTGAGCTACACTGGACTGCCCGCACTTTTCTTTTTTTCAGAGCACTTTTAGGGGTACTTCTTTACCGTTCAACAAAAATGAGGGCTCTTCTGGTTTGTGGCGCTCTCCTGCTCACAATCACCTTGGTGCCACGCACCTGCCATGGAGTGGACTTTTCTGGTAGTTCTCAACAAAAGTGGGACGCAAGCGGAGCCTTCATCTCAACGGCAGACTCTGGCACTTTAGGCTCCTGTGCTATCAAAATGAGACCCTCCGGCCAATGCGGGGGCTCTGGCGCTGGAACCGAGGAGGGCGACGAGTGTCCTTATCAGTTGACACTGCCTCCTCTCACTATCAAACTACCCAAGCAGTTCAGGCTCCTGGAAAAGACAATAAAGGAGCTGCAGAGCCTGAAGGAGGTGGTGAACAAACTGCAGAGCAGGTGCCAAGAGTGTGGCGGAACACGGGGAAGTGGCGTCTTCGGGCATCAGCAGGCAGACCAGGGCCAGAGAGGAGACATAGTAGGAATGGACCCAAGTGCACAGGACGTAGAAGTTGGGGCTAGCCAAGAAGAAAGAGACAATGGAATGGTGTCCAGAACTTCTGCTGAAAGCACTGGACTGGGTCAAGGACATAATATGGGGAAAATCACACCTGGGCCAGTCCCTATGCAAGAAATGCAGGTAAAAACCAATCTTAGCATTTTTTTTAATTGCACAGTCCAATTAATATTATGGATATCCTTCAGTCCAGCATGTTTGGAGAAATATAATATTAGGGATGGGCAAGTACAGATATCAGCAATTGGTTCCAGTACCAGACCATTGAAGGTACACTGCCTTCTAGAAGCCATCAAACAATCAGCTGTAGTTAAGGGAATGATAAATGCTTTTAAACGGACAATCTGTATTATTTAATACCACCTGGTGGTAAAAATAAAAGTAAAAAAGACAATATTGATTCAAATGATAAGAATACATGAACTATCCCTATAAATGCGCAGTTTTTAAAAAGAAATTTGCATTCATTGTACATAACATGGGCACCACGATAGCGCAGTGGTTAGTGCATGTGCTGCAGAGATCTGAGGTGAAATCGAACCTTCCTGTGTGGAGTTTGCATGTTTTCCCCGTGTTTGCGTGGGTTTCCTCTGGGCACTCCGGTTTCCTCTCACATTCCAAAAACATACATGTCAGGTTAATTGGCCGGTCCAAATTGTCCCTAGATGTGAATGAGCGAGTGAGTTGTCTGTCTCTGTGTGCCCTGTGACTGGCTGGCAACCAGTTCAGGGTGTCCCCTGCCTACTGCCCGAAGATAGCTGCGATGGGTCCCAGCACCCCCGCGACCCTACTGAGGATAAGTGGTGCAGATAATGGATGGATGGATGTACATAACATGAGCCTCACCTAACTGAAATGTGTCCAGATTTCCCTGAAAGGTGCCTCAACAACAAAATCTCGAAAAAAAGCTGGATAAAAAAATGATGGAAAATAATGCTGTGGTTTGATTACTTTCAGTTTCCGAAATTTGCATTTTTTTGTGTTTTTAGCATTTGTTTTTTGTGTCACAACAGAGGAAAAGGAAATTTATGTAGTAAACAGTATACAGTAGGTAAATAAAATTGGTATTGACTACCACTCAAAATAGTAAAACAAATGTATTTGAAAATCCAATGGAATTTTATTTCTACTTTTCAGCCAACGAATTTCCACTTCCGTATAAAAACATTTAGTGCGCAATAAAACAATAAAAATACCCTACTTTTCCCCACCCGACAACAAGAAACCAATTATAAAATAAATATTTATGGTAAGGTACAGACTCACCATGTGAGGAAAGGGAATAGAGGGAGGCTTATCCACACTGAAAGGGATGGCGGCTGATGGCCCCCACTCCAGAACAAACACATAAAAAATGTGAAATAAAAAGTAAAACATGTTACAGTTAAAAGTTAGAAGTGAAACAAATTAAACTAAGTTAAAAAATAATCAGCTAAAAGCTATATTAAGTAAATGGGTCTTGAGCCTTCTCTTAAAAATAGTCCCAGCGGACCTAATGTCAGACTGCTCCATTGGCAAGGACTAATGTAGCTGAATGCTGCTTCACCGTTAGTTTTGGTCCTCACCCTAGGGACAGTTAACAAACTGCTGTCAGAGGAATTTAGGGAACGAAAGGGATGAAACCAAAAAGCAAATCAGGCTGATGCTCCAAGACATTAAAAACATAGTAAAATCACCTTAAAATCGATCCTGAAACGCACGGGAAGCCCTTGCAGCATTATAAAAACTGGTTTAACGTGATCTGACCCCCATAAGTACTTGTACTGCGGAATTTTGTAGTAGTTGTAAGCTAGTTATGTTCTTTTTGGGAAGACCAGAGAGCAATACATTATAATATTCTAAACAAGATGACATAAAAGCATGCATGAGCACCTCTGTGTTTGCCTGAGAGAAAAACGGGAGGACTCTGGCTATATTCTTCTGATAAAGTTGCCTCCCATTCGTGACTTAATATCTAAAATGCATTTTAAAAAGGGAATCTGTATGAATTGTGTAATTGGGGGAAACGGCATTTGTATCTGGTTTTATCTGAAACATGTGGTATCAAACATACCTACTATCCATCCATCCATCCATCGATTGTGTGCACTGTTTATCCTCACTAAGGTTGCAGGGATGCTGGAGCCCATCCCAGCTGTCCTCAGGCAGTGGGCACCCTGAACAGAGACATGCAGCTCGCTTGCTCATTCAAACCTAGAGACAATTTGGACCGGTTAAATAACCTGACATACATGTTTTTGGAATGGGAGGGGAAACCGAAGTGCCCGGAGGAAACCCACGCAAGCACGGGGAGAACATGCAGACTCCGCACAGGAAGGCTGGTAGCTGGATTTGATCCCACAACCTCAAAACTGTGCCGCGAACGTGCTAACCACTCATCTGCCGTGCCGCCCACATTCCTACCAAATACACTAAAATGGCCGAAAATAAGTTTGCATAGAGGTTTCACTCGGCCCCAAAACTCCCATCTCCTATAAACAAACTTGAGAATACTTACCCCCGCTGTCAGGATGACAGTAAAATTTAGGTTTGCCTGGTAAGTGTGTTGACTTTGGAACCATTCCAACAATCACACAGGCTTTCCCGCTTCTTAAAATTCCAAATGTCTGGTCAACGAAGCGGACCGGCTTAATAGCTTTGAAAGGTCACCTAGTTTTGAGTGAAACACAATTCCATGTTCTTCCAGATGAAGCTGAACAGGATGTCAGTGAGCCTACGCAATGCCAGGAATCAAATCTCCAACCTGCAAGGACGCATGGAGGGTCTCAACCTGCTCAACATGGACAATGTGCAGTCCATGGTTGACAGACGAGTGGAGAATATCACTGGCGTGGTCAACAGGCTGAGTTCCACCTGCACCACGCAATGTGCAGTACAGAACGCACCACAGTGTAAGTATTCCTGTACCATAGTTTGATTAAAATGTGATCATGCCAATCCTTTAAGCTTTCATCTTCAAAATGAGTTTTATTTATAGGGATTTCCTGGGCTGGATTCATGGTAGATTACTTTCTTCAGTAATACCTATGTAGCTGAGAATCAATAACAATGTGTTGGTGCTTACCTTTGAAACCCAGTAGTTTCATTCTATACATTGTTTTCACAGTTCACTCTTATCAGTGCAATTTCAGCTTGTTTAGAGGAAGCGATTCTGTGTACCACAGTTAATAGTTTTAGGTTGTGGTCATTATTGCACTTGAAGGAAGAAATCGACCTTAAACACAGGATTGCGGCGTTTAGGTGCCCTGACATGACATCACTATTCTTACGTGCTCCAAAAAGGGGGGTGGAAGAAACAAGGGCACATACTTTGCACTTAATCATTGGAAAATAAGACAAAATATGAAAAAAAAACATGCAATGAATTATAGCACAATCTGCCGTGTCTTCGCTTGGGAAGAATGGTCAGGGGATAGGATGATGTTTAATGACAAAACACAGGAACAAAGTAACACACAAATAAATGGTCAAAAAGACAACAAAACAGTCTGAACAAGAAACAAAAGAAAACCTCAACAGTTGGTCAATTTTTGCGCTGACCACAATTGCATAGCAATGTTGGCAACAGGGTTCGGACTGGATACCAATGGTAACGCTAGGGACATGGATGGTTGCAGAGGTACTGACAACTTTCAACATGTTAGCTATTGTTCTCTTTTATTGATGTTTACTATTGTTTGTGTACTGCAACTCAATTCTAAATCTATTCCACCTTGGTCATCCTGGAAGGGGGAATACCAATTGTGAGGCTCCACCTCAAGGTTTCTTTTTTCCTCACGCTGAGGTTTTGAGTTGTTCCTTGCCCGCATGTTGGTTTAAGATCAGGTAATGGTGTAATTGTAATCCTGTGCAATCCTTTGAGACATTTTTGTGATTAATGGCTATATAAATAAATGTGACTTGACTTAAACCAGGATGAAGCTAAAAAACAGTGTAATGGTGAGCCAGTGGTAATGCCAGGATCTGGCACGCCACCTTTCCTTCGAAGGCGCCAACCGTGGATTAAACGAGACACGCCTGTGTCTAATCTCTCCACACCTGGTTGTGATTACCCTGACCCTTTATAAAGACTGGTTGGAAGACAGACTTTGTCATCATCCATATCACCCTGTTTTCCAGTTCTATTCCGGTTGCCATTTCCACTATGTTTATACCACGACTACGTGAGGTTTGGTTTTCGAATTAGGGCAGTTTTTCAGTCTTTCAGACGATTTGTTAGTAACTTTGTTCCTGTCATTTGTTTTTAAACATTATCCTATTTTCGAATAACCCAGCACGCATTTTTGCTTCCCTGAATTTGGGTCCATCCACAAAGTAACACAAACCTCTTTAAACGTGGCTCTTATTTTAACAAGGGTGAAGGAGAGTGTGATGCTATTTTTTTCAGTTTCATTTTTGTGGGATGATGCATAACGCTTATTTCTAAGAAGATTAGTCGTGCAAACGCGGTGAAGAAAATCCCAGCATCAAGTATGCATGTTTACCCCTTCGAAACTCCACTTCAACACCATTCTCCAATGGTTATCCATAACGCATGTTCCCTAAGTTTCTATTTTTCAATTTCTTGTCTTTAAGATAAGGTATTTTCTGCACTGTTAAGTGCACCGCAAATATAAGGCGCATGGAATTAAAACTACTGTAAGGACTAAGGTTGCACAAAAAAACAAAAATTTGCCTTAGTTGCCTCTTGATTGATAAATCAGAATAAATCACTGATCACAATTGCAATCAATTGCATGGCTTAAAATGCAATCGAACCCAGATGGCATTGAGTAAAGTCGGGCGGGGGTTTTTGGGTTTTTAAGGGTTATTGTTCTATCTTCGTTATTCATTATCCATTATCCCATATCGGTCAGTTCATAATACGCTACAAAGCCTAGGAGCCGGGACACTTACTCTCAGCCAAAAGGCCAAGCTAAGGTCCTAGCCCTATAGCCTTGCTGCGATCATTGCGAATGCACCGTTCCCGGAGGTACTGAAATACCGGGCCGATGCGTGGAGTGGACAGAGCAAGCTCTTATTGGGCGTTCCAGGCCACATCCACTACAACTCTAGGGAAACAGATATCATATGAAAAGGCATTTGGTATTATCTCATCATCACACTAATTTTACTCACGTGCCAAATTGTTATTATTTGGCTGGATTGCAAGAATATTTCCAGACGTTAAACCAGTGGTATAGCCAACTTGCAAAGTCCTTCGGAAGCGCACGTTATCGTGAACTAAATTACAGTAAGGGCATTGTGGGAAGTAATATGGTCATTCTGGACCAAAATGAAGAGAACGCCGTTGTGGAAAGTCATTGGGTTATCCCTAAAAATAAAACGCATGGCCGCACATAATCAAGACGTTTGTCTCTTACAATGCTTCGTGTGAGCTGAGAAAAAGTGAGAAAACATTCTCCCTACTTAAACATATGTGGTACCGTGACTGAAAATAGTGTGACAATGAGATAAGACTCACTGTCTTTTCAGGTGTCATCTGCATCCTTATGTGACTAGTGAATGATATCAGGTAAAATCCCTAGATTACCATTGCTATCCAGGTCAATCTGTGCTCCCACCATTGCTTTGCAATGACGGTCCACATTAAAATTAACTGATCAATAATTGCACAAACATAGTAATGCATTTCCAATTTCACCCCCATAAGAGACACACTGGTTTGTAAGGTGCACGTTCACAATTCTGGCCAATTTGGGGTTTTTAGGTGCGTATTTTAGTCGGGAAAATACGATACTTCTATTCCCTTTTAGCCTCTTTTCCTATTTCCTCATTCACTATCAAATCCCCTTCCTGTCTGCTTTGCCCGTTTTGGAGGTCATGATGTTGTGTGCTCAGTCCTGCATGAAACAAGTAATTCTCATTATCTCTTGCCAACAACACAAGGAGCAATGTAGGCGGCTTTTCTGACATTAGACATGGGTGGTTGATGGGGGTCACCAACGTTCTTCTTTGCACATCAGTCGGCCATGTTCAGCATGAGAAGCGGTTAATGGTTTTAACACCAGGACTGTCTGAAGTGAATCCAAATGAAAACATTAAAAAAAACAGCTGTTGGCTAAGAGACAATCCAACCATGGAATCTTTCGGCTCTTCAAGGGTTTGCCTTGTCACACCAATCCATCCTCTTTTGTGCACTTGTTCTTCATCACTCAATTCTTTCCTAATGTTAAATAAACACTGTTGGAGATAAACATTCCTCGATGAACTTGAATGTTTTCGAATATTTCCAGTCAGTGTTTAGAAGAGGAATGTGCTCCCTTAACTTGCTACCAGCTGCTACACAGCAATGACAAATGTTGTTTTTTGGGCTATTTAAAATGTTAAGCAGTGAAGCTCAGAAAGAAAGTGCACAAACAAATTTTAAATAAATCACGGGCACCAGGACTTAGCAAGCAAACATATTGCCACCGCTTTCTGAATGGGCTTTTAAAATGTCCTCTCAGAGCATCAGTCATGCTGCATGAAGCAAAAAGCAAAGATGCTATTTCATAATTCACAGCTCAGTATATTTATCCCAATTTATTCTGCTAGTCCACATCTCTGCCACCTTTGCTTATCCTGGATTTCACTACCGGAAGGGATGAATTAGAGCCTTGAAGTAAACTGTCGGGAATTAATCTTCATGTAACGCAACATTAACTTTCTTGAACTGTGAGAATTGACTCGGAGTTCTCCTTGTGAATGGAACATCTAACCTCTACAAAAAAACAAACAAATTTGCTTTTACTCAGTTGAGAAAAAGAACATTGTTCCATCCAAAGGGAAGGACTGCAAGATTATCTGTAAGGAAACACATTTGTATTCCCAACAGAGGCTGATCTTACACAAAGACAGGCTGTCATGTTGCATTTTGTCGTTAGTCACTTATCTCACCGCAGTCAACTCGGAAAAATTTAAAGCTGTATCTGTCACTCACATGACTCATCAAGAAACTCATTAAGAAATTCAAAAATAATTTAAAAGATTTAGTACTGCGAGTGAAAGAAAGGATTGATATATTTCATACAGATTCTGGATTCCGGCACTTCGTTAATACGTGAAAAAAGGATCTAACCAATTTTTTTTCAATGATTATAATGTACTCACAGACTTGTACATGTCATATTTCATTTTGTTTAAGAATAGACATTAATCAAATCAATTTTAAAACACTCAAATTTAAAGCTAATGTATATATTTTGTTTGCGCAAAATTCAAAGAAGGTTGAAGGCGGAGGAAGAGGTCAACCAGGCAATTGGCAGGCTAAAACCTCGTAAGGTGGTAGTGAGGGTCCAAGTAAGGCAGGCAGCTCTTGGTTAGGGAACGGCCTCCTTCGTCTGGTCAAAGGCGTCCAAGCAGGAGAGGAGATCCATGATGGTGACGGAATTGATATGGTCAGAGGAGGAACGCCATAACATCAAAGCGTCCTTTTAGAGCAGACAGGATCGCTGGACAACATAGGAAGGTGTCATGGGCCAAGCTATGTCTTGGCCTGACTTGTAGAACATCCCTCAAGCCAGGCTCAGCTTACTGATCCAGGCCACTTACAACACGCTGCTCTGCCCCCAAAATCTCCACCTGTGGTCTGGCACTGAGGAGATCTGCCCACTCACTACCATCAACACTCGTCTTCAGCAGATCTCCTTGGGGTGCAAGACAGCACTGTCCTGAGGCCGCTATGGTTGGCGGTATAATGCTGTCCTGAAGAAGCTGGCAAGGGTCGTCGAAGCTTGCAGACAGGCAGCAAACAGTCGTTCAGCTACCCCATCAAGATGCATCATCCAGATTGCAAGGGCTGGCAAAGACACCATTAAACATGGGAAGAGTCCTATCACCTGGCAGTGAATGGAAAATGAGAGTCAATCTTTCAAGACAGTTGCAGTTCCCCAAGGAGATCGTCAAAACATCACTGGGGCTATACATGCTGCTATGATCTGTAGCCAGCAATGCGATCCTCCTAGTGGAGCTCACTGTCCCTTGGGAGGAGGGAAAAGAGGCAGCAGTAGAGAGACCTGACAGCCGAGTACAGGGAGGCAGGCTCGAAAACCACAGTATGCCCTGTTGAGGTGGGGTCCATGGGTTTTGTGGGCTCAGAGATCCCAGATGCACAAGAAATGGCCACTGGAGACTTTCCAGCCATCGTTCCACCACCGGCAGATGTCCTGGGGTTAAAGGAGCGAGACATCAATGACCAGTGGTCCCCAGCTTACCCAGTCAGGTCTAAGTTTTTGGGATACAAGAGCATTCCGAAGGCAGAAAGGCATGCAGTATTACCACCATACTGTATTTCCAATTGTTCTTTTTTTAAGCAATACATTTGATAATATGTTTTGCAAAACTTAAAATTAGGACTAGCTCGTAATTTTTTGATGCGTGAACACAAATTAATGACCTCCATGAATAGAGAATAGAGACAAGAGTGTCTTTAGAAACACAAATATTTCTATCTTACCTTATAGTCACACTAATGACATAAATGCCAAAGTCATTTTATGAATTTTGTGAAAAAATGCCTATCCCAAAAAGTCAAGCAGAAATACTGTTTGTTTTGTTACCTGCAATATGATTGGTGAACCAACTTGGGCACTTGTGCAAAATCTAAATTTGGCCACCAAAAAGTAAGTTATGTACGAATGTTATTCGTGTCACAATAACTGACCATTATATAATTCCCATTTAATTTGGCAAGCCATATGTGGCCTGAGGGCCGTAGTTTGGCCACCCCAGAGTTGAATGGCATTTTAACCGGACAGTCGATTGTGAGGGCTGTTATTGAGTTCTTAAGGACTGAGTAATAATCGGAGCAATTTCATGGATGATGGATGATTAACTAATGTTACTACACCCACAAACATCCTCAATCTTTTAACATGATCCCAGAGTGGACCAAAGAGGCCTGCATAACTTTATCAGCAGGCTGAAAAATTCTTCCATACTGAGGCAAGAAAAGTGTCTGCTTGGAGTAATGGTACCAGGCTGTACCAAGAAGGAGGGTGGGGGCGATTTCTTTCCGCTTTGGAAAAGCTGCACTGGGTATTCCATACTATAGCTCAACCTCTGGGCTCCACCTACCAAATCAACTCACTGAACAAGCTTGCCAGCATAAAAAATGAATCAAATTGCGCCCACATGCAGTCTGCTTTAGTATCAGCAAGATGCACTCTGAAAGTACTTTAGCCAAAAGTATAATCAACAAAATACAGTGGTCAGTTTGACTAATTTTCTTGCTTGTTTTACACAAAACAAAAGGCACAGGTTTTGTCTTGGCGTTGGTGGGGAATTTATAAGTGATTACAGAGACACCTCGCTGCTTCGCTCTTCGGTTATCGCTGGTTCACTGCTTCGCGGACTTTCATCGTGTATTGTGTTCTGCATTGTGATTGGGTAAACAGAGAAAGATGCTTTATATCGCCAACAAAGTTGGATCGCTCGACACTCTAAACCTGTCCAGGAGCCACACAAGTCTTTTGCGCTCTCTAGTGACTCCCTGGCTTTTCTACAAAAATGTCTGATTTTCGGTAGGACGGCCCTATGATGGCGGCAACATATCATGTAAGGTGAAGTAGATTTGGTCCTCAATTCATAAAAACGAGCAATAAGACAGCAAAAAATATGCATATATATACAATAAATAATAAATATATAATTTAAAAAAATATATATAAAATATAAAATAAAATAAAATAAAAAATATATATATATATATATATATATTATATACAGAAGTTATTTGTAAAAAATGTTTAGAAAGCACAGTACTTGTATTTGTCAAAAATACTTGGGTTGGTTCTTGAGTAATAGTTAAATAATTAAATAATTAAATAATCTAATAAATCAAAGTCTCTTCATAACAGCGCAACACTTTGCCATATTTCGGAATAGTATTTTCGGTTCCTATAAGGAACCGAAAATATCAAAGATAAGAGTGGATAAGAGAGTACTCAGTTGGTTTGGACACATGGAGAGGATGGATGAGGAGTGAATGTTGAAGAGGATCTACAGAAGTCAATGGAAGGAGACCAGGAAGAAGGCAGGGCACCCGTATGATGTGGCAGGGGTAAACCAGTGAAAGCTGTTGGGCCCTGCTGTTAAACAGAAGAGTGTGTTGTGTCACCCTGTCCCGAGTGACATGGTCGCTTTCTTGTGTCTCGTTTCATCTGGAGGGACGAAAGCATGACCCACTTGGGTGCCGAGGTGCCTAACTTGTCTGGGTGTTTGGGCATTTTTGTTGGCCATGGTCCAGAAATATTTGTGTGTGTTTTTTGCTACTTTTTCCCTTTTTTATTTTCTTTGTTTTTGTGTATGTGTTTGTCTTGCTGTCGGTCACCCCCCCGAGGGATATGACCAGGGTAAATAGAAAGATAGAATTTTCTGTTCCATTCCCAAGAGGCTAGGGTAGTCTCCCATAGTGGAATAAGTGTTTTAGAAACAAATACAGTCAAAAGATTTGAGTAGTGGAAGTAGCAGGTCAAATGGTTGAAGGCAAATGTTAATAGCTTTTATATTTTTAACTGTACTTTTTTTCATGTTGTAGTTCTGCTCCTCAAGATTAAATCCACCTGAGGAGAATCACAGATATAATGATAAGAATCCTGCAGAACTTCCGCATGCAAAATTGCATACTTACCCGCTTTAGTGCGCTTCACAAGGGGACACCTTTCTAAAGTTATAGGGAAAAGTTGGCGAACCGTTTTGCGGTGGAATACAGTGCCCAAGGATTTCATTCAGTACTGAAAACTTTCATTATGATTAAAAATTGAATTACTTTCTTCAGCCTCCCTTAGCCTCGGGGACCATTTCTGCTACGGTTCACTTGACAGAAAAAAAGGAAGAGCAAACTAAAAGAAAATTGAATATCATCCAGTACCATTCCCTCACAAATAACCGCACTTCAATTCACTTTGTGTCTCCCTGCAGTCATTTTAGCTCCTCGGGACTGTTCAGACTACAATGTGCTAGAGACAAGGAAGAATGGGGTGTATCGCATAACCCCTGACCCCCGCAATGGGACATTTGAAGCCTATTGCGACATGGAGTCTTTTGGTGGCGGCTGGACAGTCATACAGCAGCGACTCGATGGGTCTGTCAGCTTCAACCGTACCTGGGCTGAATACAAGAAAGGCTTCGGCAACCTTAGGTAAAAGACTCAGGAAGAATTATGTGTCGTCTTGTCCTTCGTTTACTGTCACCTCACTCACCCCATGGAACCTATTCCCCGGGGTCGTAAAGTAAATTCAGTATGACTAACCGTGTCCCCTTGTGAACAACTATATTGGTCTCTAAATAATTTATCTCAATCTCTTTCACCCTTTATCTATGACCCTTTTATTCTTCTTGGCCGTAGAGGAGAGTTCTGGCTGGGCAATGACCACATCCATCTACTGACAAAGGCCAAAGACATGATGCTGCGGATTGAGCTGGAGGATTTTGAGGGTGTGCGAGAGTATGCCAAGTATGACCAGTTCTATGTGGCCAACGACTACTTGCGATACAGGCTGTCCATCAGTGGATACAGGTACTGTATCCGTTTCTGTCGCAACATCAGGTCGATTCAGGCCAGTGCATGATGATGAGGTATTTATGATGATGAGTTGTATCGTTATAGCGGGACAGCCGGGAACGCTATCAGCTTCAACAAGCACTTCAACCACGATCAAAAATTCTTCTCCACCCCGGACCGCGACAACGATATGTACCCCTCGGGAAACTGCGGCGCCTACTACAGCTCGGGCTGGTGGTTTGATGCCTGCATGTCGGCCAATCTCAACGGCAAGTACTACCACAAAAGGTACAAGGGGGTGAGGAACGGAATCTTCTGGGGAACGTGGCATAACATGTCGACAGAGTACTACCCGACCAACTACAGGCAGGCCTTCAAGACGGTCAAGATGATGATAAGGCCCAAGAACTATGCTCCGTAAGAGGAATGAAGAATGTATATGGGAAAACGGACAAACAAAATACCGCAAACAGACTGTAAACTTTCATCTGCATACTAACACCAGTGTTTCTCAACCAGTATACCGCAGGAAATTGTTTAATTTCATGTTAATGGTGAAAAACACAATTGTTTTTCAAAATGCGTACAGTTTGAGTATTGTGCTGTCTTCCAGTGAAGAGCAGATGAAATGTAATGTCTTATGAGAAGGTGGCAGTATAATCACTATTTTTTGCTTTGTAGGAATGAATTTTTGAAAAGGAAACATGCCAATCTTGAACCTGACCTGTAATTAATTCAGGACCCAGCCAAAGTATTACCAGGTTAATACACATACAAAATTATAATAAGTGATGAATTTACAATTTTTCTGGTTTTAAGTACACTTTTTCTTCGATTATTTGCCGGTGGAGATTGTTTCTTTTACAATACTTTTGTTGGCACAGTGTAAGCTCAAGACATCAACCCCTTACAGAATTATTTCCCATAATTATTTATTTGTGCTACCTCCTGTAGATTGAAACTGGAGTGGAAAACTTATTTTTTCATTATTTTCATTAAATACAGTGTGCTCTAAGAATTTCTTAATGAAATTAGTGTGCCTCTTCTCCAAGAGGTTTAGAAACACTGACACAATTGAATAAAAACAAGGCTGCTGGGCACTCCGAAGCAGCACAAGCTAGAGATGCACTAGTAGAAATATTGCCTGAATACTGTGGTAAGAATATAGTCGCAAGCTGTCCAGAAAATCCAGAATCATCAAAAAGGCAAAGTATGGTAATCCCTTGTTTTACGCAGGGATTACAATCCAAGTCCAAAGTTCCGTGATCGTCTAACCCGCAAAGTAGTAGAGCTGCAACAAACGATTATTTTAATAATCGATGAATCTGCGATTATTTTTTCAATTAATCGACGAATCAGATTTTTTTAAAACATTTTTTTTATTTTACCTTTATTCAAATATTGAAGTTTTCGACACACAATAAATAGCACAAAAAAAACAACAGAATGTTCAATAATATAAGACAATACAAAATCCACACACACACAGTGTTTGTCAAATAACTTGACAATAAAGAAAAATACATACAAATGTATGCCTTAAGCTTGCTAATATGTAAGATATATTTTATTAAAGTGGAAAAAAAAGAGTCATCAGAGGGAAATGCGAATACTTAGTCGGATGTTTGTTTGTGGCTTTCTATTTATTACAATAATACAGTTCTTAAACATGTGCCCAAAGGCAGTAGGATGAAGCCAAAGCATTTAGGTGCCTAACCCTGTTCCATGTTTTCCTTCACAGGAAAGACAAATTTAAAATTAAAACAAGGAAAAAGAACTTTAGCCCGCAAGAGAAAATTCGGGGGGGGAAAAAATGACATTTCAAACGTATAATATCAATGCTAGCGACACGTATATCATTTAATATCTAAAGAAACTCTTGATCTATTCATGTTCTTTAGTATATTTATCCAAAATGCGCAAAGTATATCATTTTTTTTGTCATTAATGTATGTCAGTAAGGGATATTTTTAAGGTCATCATCTAAATTGTACCATAAATAAATAACTTATGGGGTGGCAAAATGGCTTTTTAGTGTGGTGCGAGAACATTGGACCCTAAAGTTCTGGATTCCCATGAGATTATTAGTGCATGCTCGGTAAAGAAACAACTGTTGAATATTGCTTTTTACACTAATAATAGGGATTTAAGTTACACTATACCTTCAAATTTTAACATGTTGGGTTTTATAAACTATATGTTTTCATACTTAGCATTATGCGCAATCTTTGTAGCTTTCTTCTGTAATCAGATCAATATTTTATATTGCTCTTATACGTATTTCCCCAAATTTCTATACAAAAAATTAAGTAAGGCAAATTGATTAACTGTATATTTTATTAAGGTTCTTATAGTCAAACATATGCCTTCATCTATTTATAACTGCAATGTCTGTATCTTATTGTACATTTAATTTCAGGATCTGAAATGTGCTATATAAATAAATTTGGATTTGGCTGTAAATGACCTGGTATAATATACGGCCTTGGGCCCCTCACTGCTGGACCAAATGTGTACTGCAAGAATGCACTCTTATTTGCATTGAACAGATGTGCAGAGATGCATAAATCGATGTTGTTGCCAACGCTTTTGATAGTCGATTTTAATCAATTTTATCGATTTGTTGTTGCAGCCCTACAAATTAGAAACATTTGTTTGTTCATTAGATATCGGTTACGCATAACATACACACCTAGGGCCCTGCGTTTGCCTCTTCTCCCATTGCCACATAAGTCTCTTCCCTTACTCGATAACAATCCACAGAGCACCCAGTGGTGATCAGCATTTCGTTGCGCTTCTCTGACTTTCTTCAGAGTCCGATTTCATTAATAAATTTATTTTCAATGTAATGAAAATACTGATATCAAAATACTAGCCGTCGTCGCGCCTACAGTTTGTTTTTGGTAGACACATTGACTTGTGCGCCTATCCGGCTGTTTAACTGACAGCATACAACACCAGCTTATCACAGTCGCGCACAAAGACAGTCACGCCCACCTAACACACACAAATACAGTGCCCCCGTGATAGCCTTTGCTGTGTGTTATCTGCTGCAGAACACAATGCATTATGAAAATCCGCTAAGTATCGAAACCACACAAAGTAAACCACGATACAGCCAGGGATTACTGTATACTAAACACTTCATGCATTGTTTTGTTTTGGTGCATTCCTAGCTCAAATAAAATAGGAAAATGTCCCTGATTTTATCTCCCCACAGTGGAATATATAGTCCTCTAACTGTTGAATTAAATGCGACAGTAAAGGACAATGGACTGTGAACAATGACCGACTAATAGAAATGATCGCTCAAGCTGTGTAAAAGCCGGCCTCATGCAGGGGTCGTCATATTCAACCAAGTGTTACACGATTTTTTCACCAGCTCCCAGTCTATAACCCACTTCCTGGCATGCCACATATTTTCTATTAAAGGCCTCAGACTCAGCTCAGTGCACAGTAGGAGTTGAATTAATGAGCTATCATTTCCTCAACTAAATGCTTTCATAATTAACAGCCATTGAACTGGGATACATGAGTGCTCCAGAGACCCCTTTTGGAGAAAGTCGAATTGGTATCAGGTAGCGGTCCACAAGTACAGTGATCCTTCGTTTATCGCGGCGGTTAGGTTCCAAAACTAAGCCATGATAAGCGAAATACAATCATATACAATCTAATACTCTACAATGCATTGAAATCAAAGAACAAAACCTTTTTACAGGCCTAGGCATCCGTTTGAAAAAGGAAAACCTTATTTTATTTATGAGCAATAACTACTTAATTTGGGACTGTTTACCCAATCAAAATCCAAAACACAATACACGATGCTAATCAATGGAATAGGAAAAACGTGAAAAGTGAGCCGCGTTATAGCGAGGATCACTGTAATAGCACCTCTATTGTTAATGAAACCTACTCAGCCCATGTTCCTTCATTCAAAACCAATCAATCATATTTCATATTATCTAATGATGTAAATAGCAGTACTCTGCAGAAACAAACAAATATGTGTTTTTTTAATCAGAAATGAAGAGGAACGATGACATTCAAAGTCATTCTTTAGAAAGCAAAATCCCTAAAGGTTTTACCATTTGTATAATACTGCCACCTCCAGCCAGATAACTGTATTGCATCCGTTTATTCCTAACACTGAAAAGAGCAGAACGCAGGAACGGTTTTTTTCGCATATTAATGAGATGTACAGTATTTATTCTTATTTTGTGAAATTTGATAGAATTTATATGTCCAGGGGTTATACAAAAACGAGGTCGGATAAAAGTAAGGAAGACGTTGTCGTGGCCATTCGTAGTGTATTATTGAGTGTGTGTGTGTGTGGAGCTTGGCATATGTGTACAATTATATTTTCTATCATCCATTTAAAGTCATTGTCATCACAAAGGATATGCACTTTTGATATTTAAAAAACAACTTTCAAGTCAATGGTTGTACTGTGTGTTGTTACTTAATGCAAATACAATTTCTGAGTGGGACTGATATAAGTGTAAGGTGTACACAGGTGTCCAATTTGACCATAGAGCAAAAAAAGTAAATTCACTGAGAGACTCATGTATTGCTACGGTTCATAAACTTCGACGGAACAGTAATCCCTCGTTTTCCCCCGGTTGTCAGTCCGTCAGCGAACCTCTGTTTCTACAAGGCAAGCACTTTGACTCCCGTCAATCCCGCTTTTTATACCCGTTTTTCCACCCATCCGTTCCTGATCTTCTCGTTTGTCTCTGGCTTCGACGTGTTTTTTGACCCCGACCACGTTTGCTCTCTCGTCCCGGCTTACGACCTGTTTTTGATCCCGACCACGTTTTTGCTCTCCTGTCCCGGCTTACGACCTGTTTTTTCGTCCTTGACACCGCCATCTCCCGCTCCGGAAGATCCACTTCCGTGTTCGGATCAAGATCCGATTGTGTTAGCGGCTTGCTTCCCGCGTCCAGCGAGCACCAAATCGCGGGCGCTGCCCTTCCTCTTTTTATCAATAAACTTGTGGTCAACGCTACGCATTTGGGTCCTGATTCCGTTCGGGTCGTGAGACATATAAGTACTTTTTAAAGGGTTTTTCACATTAGAATTTTACGAATAATCTTGTTATAGTATTGCACTAAGGGGCGGAAACTATTTCAGGACTCTACGTTTTTACTTCAAATTGTATTTTGTCGCCATCATGTGGACGTTATAGAAAACTGCTTTTACCTTCCTCTATGCAGGAGTCGGCAACCCAAAATGTTGGAAGAGCCATATTAAAACTAAAATCTATATACAGTGGAACCTCTGTTTTTAAACGCCTCTCAGCTCTGACAAATCGGTGTTCGACCAAAAATTTCGAGAAATTCTTGCTTCGCAGTTTGGTCAAAAAATCGGAGTTCGAACGCCGGTACGCTAAGGTGCGATGCTGAGCGGCGTACGGGTGTTTTAGCCCCTAATTATGCCTCCGAAGAAGGTCGGTGCAAGCAGGACAGGTGAAAAAAAAAAAAGTTGTTCGTCCAACTATTGCCTTTAAGAAAGACATAATAGCTAAATATGAAAGAGGTGAACGAATTTCCGATCTTGTTAATGAATACAGCATGGCTAAATCTACTATCAGTATGATAGTAAAGAATAAGGAGGCTGTGAAATCGAGTGATGCGGCTAAGGAAGTTAGCGCTATAAGCAAGCAACTGCCGCAAGTTTTGGAAGAGGTTGAAAAACTTTTGATGATTTTTCTCTCCCCACTGTCCACCACAAAGGTAAGAAATCCTAATCATAATCCTTTTTTATTTTTACATGTTCATGTTAGCGTAATCTTTCGTACGGAAGATTACGCTAACGCGAACATACGGTTAGCCTGGGTTAGCTTTACGTTAAATATTCAAGATAAACATTCAGGGTGTTGGAACAGATTAAAACGATTTTACATTACTTTTAATGGGAAAAACGATTTTCGGTGATCGACCAAATCGGTTTTCGAACAGGGTTCTGGAACGGATTATGGTCGAGAACCGAGGTTCCACTGTATTTGGAGCAACGAAAATTAAAAGCCTTACATAAGTCTCAACAGAGACTGTATCCATCTATATTCATTGAAAACAGTAAGAATGTTTCTGTCCTATTTGTTCTCCAGAAACCATATATTTTTCCATTATCAAACTTTTTTTTAAAGCGTCTTGGGACCGCTAAAGAGCCGCATGTAGTTTCAGGGCAAGTTTAGTAGTGGTGTAGTGCAACTTTTTTGGCGATAGAAAGCATTTTTTCTCTGCTTTTTGGCCCCAGCCACTGGTGCTTTTGTTAGTCCAAAACGTTTTGTTGACATGTTGGCTCTTAGAGAAACTTGAAACTGAAAGGAATTTGCACGTACATTATGTAGGTTTATGCAGCTGTCTTACTTAGGTGTACAACATACAGTAGATGGCAACGACATTAATGCACAGGGAGACACAGAAAGAAAAGGGGCGTGGCGAAGTTCAGCCAATCAGAATGCGAGACACATGATCTGCACAGCAAATATATTTTAGGAACTAGAAAAGTTTTTCTTTATTTAATAATTACAGTGCAAACGTAAAAAATATATATATATATATATATTTCTCTTGCAACTGTTTCAGAAACAAAGTCAAGAGACAAAACCGAAAAATGAAGCCATGTACCAAAACTGCAAACACTTTATAAAAAAATAAAATACCTTTCATTGCACAATATTTAACAATATATGGTGATAATGGATTAAAACGTTGTTTTTCAGGAACAGATACATGTTACCATTTCTGGTTGCATTTCTGGAAATTGGATTTGTCCCAAAAAGAGGCATTGAAAATGTTTACGTTTTAAAGAACATTATTTTTTTTCCGTAAAAAAATAAAGAAATAAATAAAAATAAAAACACAGAACCACAGCAAGATAAGAAAAATGCTAGAAAATAAAAATAGTATTAATATTAATAAGAGCAAAATTAATGGCCAATGAGAGACCTTTTTTTCCAATTACATCTATTTTATTTATTTTTTTAGCAGTTTGACAGTCACTAAATTCATTCCTTATTTTCTTCTATTTTTCTCTGTTGGCTTACAAATATACCACCAAACCAATTAACCTCAAAAGGAAAAAAATCGGAAATCAGAGTTAATTTTTAATAATAATATTGATTAAAGGCTGTAGCTCAGGAGGTAGAGCGCTTGTCAAGGGATCCCAGTTCGAATCCCGGCTCGTCCGTGTTACATGTCGAAGTGTCCTTGGGTAAGACACTGAACCCCTAAAACCCCCAATAAGCAGGTTAGCGCCTTATATGGCTGCAAGGCCGCTATTGGGAAATGTGGAGCACATTGTAAAGCGCTTTGGGAAGTCATTGACTTGAAAAGCTCTATATAAATGCAGATCATTTCATTTCATTTCATTTTGAAAGACTTAAACTGAAAGTGTGTATTATTAGACCACTTGATGTCACTGTTTTGAGATTGAACCAAAAATGAGTTCTGAAAAGTATAGGTAGAATACAAACAACGAAAAGTTACCAAAATGCACAATTTTTACTTCTCATGCATTTGCCTGGCCTATTTGAGGTTTTTGGGTACTTGTAGTAGCAAGATGGCGGGCAATTATGTCCTTTCCGTTTAGGTGAACCCCACGCTATATAAAATAAATACAAATTTCTCAACCTACAAGTACTTTCTAAAATGCATGTTTATATGCTAGTTTATGGGTTTTTACTTATTGTGCAAATCAAAATTGTTTTATGGCTAATATGAACTAAATAATAGACACTGTCCCTTTAAACACATGCAGGAGTACTCCACACTAACTCTCCTGTGAGACACAGCTCCTCACCATCCTTTTCAAATTCATACCTCATCCAGCTGATGAAAAATTCCAGAATTCTCTGAAAATGAAGCAGCATTAGATACAATGTCCACAAGAGGGCAGTCTTCCTTTTCATCGTTGCTTGCCATGTCTGAGAACACACGTAAACATAGACGTCACCTTCGAGGATGAATAAAATTCAGTGAATCTGCTCATCTTAAAAAACAACAAGACTAAAATGAAAAAAATATATATTAAAACTATGACAAATGGCAGAAGACGTCATAAATACACACATGAATTGCAATTCAAGCAAAAAAAAGCAAATTTGGACAGACATCATTCAAAAGCGGGATGGTGTTGCTTAAGGTGTCCTTAAAAAGTTGGAATAAGAATATTTTTTTTCTTGTAGAGGGATTATACAAGATGCTTTTTTGCTTTTTCAATTAGGCAAAGAACGTGTTCCCCCCACAATCATGCAAATATGTTCCAAAATAGTCCACGTGTCATGAATCTCGAGAAGGTAGACATTTGGACCTTATATCCCTCTCGTTCTGTGACATCACCGAAAGACATCGAGAAGCAAAACGATTCCATTGAGAAACAGACAGCAATTGTAGGAATCAGCGAAAGTATTGCGCTCAATTCCGCCCTGAACAGCTGTACTAAAAGTAAGATCCAAACGGAAAGGGGCAGTGGAATACAAAGCTTAAAGCCCCAGTGTGTAATATTTGACCACTAGATAGCACTGTTGTCTAATGCGAATGAAAACCAAAGCCACAGCCAGCAGAAAGTCGCCAGACAAACATGGCAGACTACAAGGTATGGATTCCATCCATTATGTGCATCGCTTATCCTTAGTAGGGTCGCGGGGGTGCTGGAGCCCATCCCAGCTATCTTCGGGCAGTGGGCAGGGGACACAGAGACAGACAACTCATTCGCTCATTCACTCCTAGGGACAATTTGGACCGGCCAATTAACCTGACAAGCATGTTTTTGGAATGTGGGAGGAAACGGGAGTGCCCGGAGAGAACCCACACAAGCACGGGGAGAACATGCTAACTCCACACGGGTATGGATTCCACTATGCAAAAATTCTAATTTCTCGAACTTTCATATTTTCCTTTTTAATTAACATTGGTACGAAATTTCAATTATTTTTATCTAGAATTCAAAACGATGATTTCGTTTTTTTTTACTGAATGAACGTTTTTTGTTAATGCATACTTAATCGTGAACATATTTCACTTTCAACTTTTAAAGAACACTTAAACGGTGCACCCCACTTTTAGCTAGCAAGTAGAATCAGCTAAAACTAAGCTAATAGCTTACACACAAACAACACCATTTTATAAATTAAGCTGCTGCTTTTTCCCCTTAATAACTCCTACCAATTAAAAAAAATCTACATTTTCCCACACTAAATAACAAAACAACAACAAAAAAAGACTAGTGTTTTACCCTGCGGCTACTTGATCTTGAAGCGGGACTGTGTGTGCTTGAATTAACGCCTCAAACTTTTATTTTTCCGGTTTCAAACAAGCACATTTTATTGTTGTATTTGTAATATTCTGGAGAAACATTTTGTTTTTCTCGTGAATAGAGTGCGTGATTACATCTAATGCTTTTTAATAACAACATTGTGGCATATATTCAAACTGCATTAAGTTTCCCAAAAAGTTGACCTACCTTGTGAAAAACCTTCAACTAGTTGGAAATAAACAAGAAAACGAAAAAAAAGGATTGAAAAAATAAAACAACTTGCTATGTTCACAAAACTAAAAGGAATCACAGTTTTCGCCCCGATCAACTTTGTCTGTGCGGACTATGGTTGTCATGACAACGACGCCATACGCCCCTGACAACGTAAAAAAAACTATTTAAAAACAACGAAATAAGTTGTTTCCCGAACGTATGCCACTTCATGGAAAAAAAAGGTTGCGTTTACTTAATTATATTTCCAACTTAACTTTTGTAACGTTTGTTTTAGTAATCGTGTAAAATGGCATATAAATAGTCGTGAACTTGAAATGTCCCAAAAACGTCCAGCAGGAGACAGAGTACAATTATTTCTGATGATTCAGAGTAGCATCCGTTGGCCAAACTTACTTGCTGATTTAAAGTGACTCGTTAGTGTGGTTTAGGAGGAAAAACGTTTGTATTTCTGTAATTGTCGGATATAGCATATGAGCAGCACATTTTACCACCCAAAGTGTCTCCAGTCAAAGGATTAGAAGAGAAAAATGGGAAGGAAATGATAAATAACTGCTTGGAGAATTACAATATGCAGGGTATAAGAGAGATTCTGAATTTTAGTTTTCCAAACTAGACTTTAAATCAAAGCAGATAAATTGGAAAGGCTTTTGCTCTCCTTTGGTCAATGTACCACAACCAGATGTTGGATGAAAACATCCAAAAGAGAAAACAGAAGCGATCCTCCTCTACAACCAAACCAAAGGAGGAGTAGATACTGTGGATGAGATGGTTGGTAACTTCACTTTGGCCCATGGTAGTTTGGTACAAGATGATTTGATAATGCCCCTAAGAATGATTCAGGCCACAGTGTCCCAAATTCGACACAGGTATCACTAATGAAATAGGACACCTTCACACAAAGAATTTTATGACTCCGCACGTGAAACGTCGACAGGAAATTAGACAAACCTACGTAACTGAAGTAATGGCAAGATGTGAAGTGACAAAAATGGCTGTAATCCAACCACCGGAGAGAAGCACACAGGGCCAGCAGATAAAAGGAATAATAGTTTGGGACAGCCTCATTTAATAATGAAGAGAAAATGAGTGTGTCTGTACAAATGTGTGGACTGTGTGATTGTCTTGGCCCCCTTTGAATGTTCTTTGTTCGTCCTCCATATTATCAGACATAATGACACAACAGGATTATTTGTTTAAATGTGAATAGAAAGTGACAGATGAAAATGTCAATAATGAAATGACTCTTTTCTTGAACAAAATCGTGTGCTGTCCCTTGTTAAGGTTTCTTCATTTTCCTCTTGTTGAGGTTTTTGAGTTTTTCCTTGCCCTCATGTAGGTTTTAGATCAGAGGATGGTGTAATGTTAGTCTGTAGTTTGCAATAATCTGTGGTCTGTACTACCCTTTGAGACTCTTTGTGATTAATGTCATGAACCGGAACAGGATCAGGACCCAAATGCATGACGTTCTCACGCAAGCTTTTATTTTATGGGAAATGGGGAGTCATGCACGTTAGGAAGCGGTCTGGTGTGGAAAGACAGGAAGCCAGAGACCGACAAGATTGACACCAATTGCCCAGACAGATGGGTCGATCCCGGACAGGACGGGACAGACAGGATTGATATAGAAACAGGATATCGAAATTAAACAGGACAAACTAGACTGGAATGAAAACTGGAGAGAATAATGAACAGGAAAAAAATAGACGGGAACAAAACTGGAAACCGATATTAAACAGGACAAAAAACCGATACCGGATAGGAAATACCAACAGGCAACAGGACCGGGTCAGAACCCATGTCTTGCAGGCGGACGTTTGTTGACGGACTGACAAACGGAGAGTGAGAACACTGAACTTAGAAGGAAAGCCAATCCGTCAACGAGCCGCAGCTGGCGCCCAAAGGGTGGGCCGATTGGGCGTCATGGCAACCATGACAATTAAGGGCTATACAAATAAAAATGACTGATGTGTCTCATCAAAATTAAAGAATATCTTAAGTTAATTGCAAAAATCCTTTGATTTGAATCACTTCCAACTCATTGGTGTGGTTTAATAAGGAAAACATTTGTCAAATATAGCATATGGGGCAAACGATTGGACCACCCAAAATGAGCCAGGAGAGGCTCCAGTTAAAGGATTATTGGAATAGGAAAAAAGGAAGGAAATTATAAATAACTGCTCGGCTTTTGTTTGCAAAGTTATATTTACTATAGGCATATGTAACGATTGTGAATTTTAGGTGAAAACGTTAATTATACCTGCACACATTATATCAATTCCAAATCCATCTGTCCAACAAGAAACAAATACTATGATTGGGGCACCAACAAATATTATGGTTGTAAACACATGTGGGAATGATCAAGGTTTCCCCAACATGTGGCTGCATACAAATCTATAAATCTCTGCTTCCTCATTGTACACAGCAGACTCTGCCTGTTTATTATTTTTCACATGATTAAAAAAAAAAATAAGTTTTTCGTGCATAAAACTTCTTCCTAACTCAGATTATCACTGAAGTTTCATAATGTACAACAGATGAAAATGATGCAAGAAGGGCTGTCAAGCATGACCGAAGAGCGGGATTACAGAGTGTGTTCGGTAGTAATGTTGGCAGCTTTATTTTCCTACTTCTCCCCCTATAGGGATTTTGCATGGCTTCTTGCTAACACAGCTGCACAAATGACCGAGTATAGCTCCAATGTGTTTGAATTGGAGGCTAAATGTGCAGCGTCAATGGTTTCCTCTCCATCTAACACCCTCTTAATATGTGAAAAAATCAATCTGTGTGACAGTGGTATAAATACTAATGATGGAGTGTGTGTGTGCTAAGGACTATCTGCAGACTAGTAGTGTACACACTAGTGCCTGGGGCCCATTGCAACTCGCCAACTATGTATCAATAGCCGGCAGCATATAGATAGATTTATCCTGAAGAGGGGGCTTTAAACAAGCAGTAAAGCTTTTTTTTTTTTTTTTTTTAAATATACTAAACAACAATTAACTCATTATAATTGACATAAATTCCTAAATATTTTATTTTTGTAAACTTTGTAACTAACCTCATAGAAAGCAACCTGTTTTTACATTATAAAAGAGGGCAGCATGGCGGCTGAGTTCTGAGGTCATACAAGCCTTCCTGTGCGGAGTTTGCATGTTCTCCCTGTGTCCCCTGGGTTTTCTCTGGACACACTGATTTCATCCCACATTCCAAAAAACATGCATGCCAGGTTAATTGGCCGGCCAAAATTGTCCCTAGGTGTGAATGAGCGAGTGAGTTGTCTGTCTCCGGGTGCCCTGGGACTGGCTGGCAACCAGTTGAGGGTGTCCTCTGCCCACTGCCTGGAGACAGCAAGGATTGGCTCCAGCACCCCTGCAGTTAAGTCTAGGAGTTACAACAGATAGTTTGGGGGAAGACTAAAATAAAAAGTTATCAGAAAAAATGAAAGCTGATACCAACCTCTCGTTTTTACAAAGTATTATTCATATTTTTGTCTTTTTAACCGATAAGGAAAGCTGTATACGACCCTTTTCATTTTCTACTGATTCAAATTAGGATGGACTTGTTTCCTTGTTCAATGTAGAATCATCAGCTGCAGCATCTGCCTATAATGTAAAACTGGTAGTTGAACAACCGGATCCAGATGGCAATAAAGTGACAATCTATTGTACAAATACAGCATATTTTACAATCTTGTCAATTTTCATTTCTTTGAATGTTTAGTCACAATTATCACACCCAAAATAAATAATAGTGTTCACTTTTAGCTACTAGTTCTCAGCTGTAAACCATAAACATCATATAGTTTTGTATACTAATCAGTCTAAAACAAAATTAGTCCAACGCAAAACAAAGTGAAAACTTCAACCAACTTTAGCCTTGATATAACGGGAATCTTTTGTTTTGTGCTAGTAACTACCAGACTTTCAGCCATCGAAAACTCCCATAATCTCCGGCGCCTTCCCCTCCCTTTTTTTTTCCTATCATGAATTCTCTGTGTTAATAAATTGTGTGTCCTATTTTAATCGTTCATTGAATCTATTTTCTTGTGATTAGTAATTTTATATTAAAACTCAAAGAACTTAAGGTAATAACGTAATTTTATTTTTTAATCAGTGTAGGAAATTCTGGCATCCTGCAGAGAAAAACATACTTATGGTGAAGCACCAGCAACACTTAGAGGCAAATTCGTTGAATGATTGCAGTAAAGAATAATTTGTTTCAATCCGAACGATTTTCAAAATTAGAGCTAGAAAAATCCCTGCACTTTGAATAGTAAATCTGGTAAAAATTAAGAGTAACAATGTTGTAACAATAGAACATCAGTAACCGTTTTCTTAAATGAAATACAATAAGCAACACTCAATGCATTTAACAATAAACCTAGAACAATAGTAACTAGTAACAGTACTCCAAAATCTTAAGTCATTTAACAGCTCAGCAAAAAAAAAAGAGTGTTCTTCATAGAAACTGGAAAAGGCTGCTACCAATAGACTAAAGAGCAATATTTATTCTTCAAGTAACCAGAGCCCAGTGCTGGTTCTTAAGCATTTTTAATACTGTCCAAAGCCATCGTTCTACAACAATGTTCCTTTTTTTAATAGATGCAAAACCACATCAAAACAACTGGATTTATACATGATGGTCCCTGGCTGCATTCAGGCTAAACCTGGAGCTTTCAGTGTTGTGAGTCTGACCTCCACCGTCCCTGCTCTGATTTAGTGTCTGCCTTTTAATGAAAAAGTGCGCCACTCAGTATTTCCTCTCCATTTAATTGCCTGTCAAACATATGAAAAAAACTAAATTAGTCAGATAAGTGCAAAGCAAACACACACAACCCGGTATATATCTGCTATTGTTGTTATGGTTTCCTAACACAAGCTCACAGGGGAAAAAGGCACATGCGAAGAAAACTATGACAGCATAGTATTCACTGTTGATCCGTTTAACACAGGGGTCAGGAACCTATGGCTCATGAGCCATATATGGGAGTTTTTATGAATACATTTAGGTCGGAGATAAAATCAAACTTGTGCATTTTCTCAATTTATCGCTTCACACAGAGCTGATTGATGCACAAGGCAAGCCGAGACATTACTGTATTGGTCCTCAATGTGATCGATGATGCATTCAGTTGCTGATCAAGTCTCGTAGCACTTTAATAAGAAAATTATGAGTCATAGGTCAAACATTCAATACACAAGATCGACTGTTGGTTGTAACTCACATCATACACAGAAACCTCAGCATCTGTCGCCTCCCCGCGATACGTCCGATCTTAAAGGGTCCATGCGTGAACAGAAACAACAGCAACAAATGCAACGGACATTTCAATACTGAAGGACAAAGGGCTCGGTCCAGGACACGTAGGGCAGTTTTAAGTACAGTTTAGAGAAAAAGTGTCACTCTAACAGACCCTTTTGTGGCTGTAAATTGCTAAATAATCGTTTTGATGGAATTTTATTAAACAATCTATGTTCATTGTTGAGACACTTTATGATGAAAAGCCACAAAACAAGGTTTAACCCAAAACAGACGTTTTACCGAGAATCTCTAGCAAAGAATGTAAAGCAATTTGTTTGAGTGAATGGTAGGAATGGGCGCAGCTATAGACAGCGCGAGCACACTCTTTCTCCTTTTATACAGCAGTATTGAAGGGCACTGTAAGTATGTTACCATAAAATATTTGCAATCGCCGAAGGTGGTCTCTGAGATGTGTCGAAAAAGATCTTTTTTTGCAAAAAGAAAGGGAAACACTTTTCACAATTCAAGCTGTCAGGTGACTCATTCCATTGAATAATATATGTCGAAATTCACAAAGGGTAATCATATTTTACCCTATGCACTGAAGGTATTTACGTTGGTATCTATGAATGCAGTATTTTGTGACATTTTTACGCAATAAGTTTGTTTTCACCTTGTTTTAAAACCATTATCCAGGACAAAAGTGGCAGTCAAAATGAGCCTTAACACTCTTAAGTAACTGCGGGAGGGAGACCATTAAAAGTTTGAATCTGGTACAAAATGCTGCAGCAAGGCTTTTAAGTAGGACAAGAAAGTCTGATCACATTACCCCGATTTTAGCTGACCTCCACTGATCTCTGAAAGTTTGAGATGTGAGTATTTAAAGATGTGGTTCTGTTAGTATGATAGAAAATGTTTGCATGAACTCTCCTTTATTTCTGATCTAATTTCGCCCTATATCCCTACTCAGAGGGTTCGCTCAGAAAACGCTAGTCTACTTGTGATTACAAGAGCCAAGAAGAAATCTGCAGGTTCGAGCGCGTTTTCCATTTGGGCCTCTGTGCTGTGGAATGCTCTGCCCTCAGTGGAAGTGTTTAAATCTAGGCTTAAGACACACTTACATTCAATAATTATGAGTGAAGTTCCCCCTTAATATCACACCAATACCCACCACCTTGAAATTCAGGTTCTCATTCAATGAAGATGATGGGCCAGTCTTGAAGTCCTTGATGGTAGAACAGTGAAAAATCCCAAAGACTGAATACCCGGTCAGGAATATAACCACAAATTGCAGTGTGTCAACCTTTTTGACTTCCTGTGCTGCTTGCTTAGCTTGCTCCAGAGAACTCTTTTTTGCTTCTTGTGAGCTCACTGGCCTCTTTCAAAGTGAATTGCGAGGTGTGAGCTGGCCTGGGTCCCGGCTCCGGTCTGCCAGGTTGTTACGTCTTCTTTTAATGCGCACATGCAAGATAATGCCATACCACCCCACATACCAGATAACAAAGCTTAAGCCCCTGTGTTATCACATAACTTAGTCACTGTGAATAAATGAATTAAAGCATAGTATTCAGTTCAGTTCACATGATCCAACATTGCCTCATCATTTTTGCTGACATTGCAAAATGTAATTCTGACCGAATGTTGAATGTGCTACATTTTTGTTATTACCTATATTTCATGCTGTTGATGTCTTTGCAACATCCATTGCAGCTTGGTCATCCTGGAAGGGAGATTTCCTCATATATTGTCCCACCTCAAGGTTTCTCAATGTTCTTCATTCTGAGATTTTTGAGTTTTTCCTTGCTTTAATGTAGATCAGATCACGGGATGGTGTGAGTCCATGCAGCCCTTTGTTCCTTTTTTGTGATCAAGGGCTATACAAATAAACATGACTTGCCTTGAATTGACATTTGTGTCTAGATATATTATTCAAAGAACTAACTGCAAATAAAAACACATATAGTTGAAAATGTTTTTCCATACCCTTTATGTCATTAGATTTTCTCTGGTCAAAGACTTTGTCCGTGCGATGGGCTCTGGAATCGTTTTATAAACAGATGTCTAAAGTGCCTTAAAAAGCCTGACTCCGTTTTTTATGGAGTCTTTGACTGAATCATTTGCACACGTTTAAACTTAATTAGTCCGTCCTTGACACATCCAACTTCATTCACAAAGGAGAGGAAAGGCTCAGGAGAGTTTTCAGGGAGAAATACACAACTCATTACCTATTGAGGGTCGAGAATTTTCTGTGTCAGATGTCGACCGGATTGGGATATCCCAATAAAATATTTTCTTCGTGTGTTCCTTTAAATAAACTTAGTGGTGATTTAGTGTTATATAAAAACTATGAAACGAGCTATGTTTTTAAGGTCACCATGACGACAGGCAGGCAACTTTTCCCTGACTTATTTTGTCGATTAGTAACGACAAATGTTTCGGGAAAAACTGGCCATCGGACAAATGTTTCGGGAAAAACTGGCCATTGGAGAAAGGTGTCAGCAAATATCCGTCTAAAGTGAAAACACCTGGAAACCAAACAGGCTTTAATACTGTCTGTACCGTCTGAGAGACTTACAAACTCAGCACTGGTTAATAAGCCTCACTGTAAGTTTACTGGAACACGCTGACTCACTGTCTTTGTTAGACAGATCCTGTACTTGTAAACCCCCTTGGCTGAATCCCTTTGCTCAAGAAAACAAATCCAAATCAAAACAATAACACAATATTATCCAACAAGAGGGGAAATTAGTGTATGACAAGTTAATAACAATACCATATTTTCTGCACTATTAAGCGCACATAAAACCTTTCAATGTATTGCAAAGCTGACCATGCGACTTATACTACGGTGCGCCTTATATATGGATCAATATTGAGTTGTAACAGGTCTCGCAACTACTTTAAGCAGCTGCCGACTTGATTTTCTGGCATGGAAAAACTAGTGCACGGTGCATGATGGGATATATACAAATCGGCGTTTGATTTTCTAACCAATGTGTTAATCATCATATGAATCGGCCCCTATTGGCTAAAGTTATTCGGAGGTAAAGGAGGCGGATCCTTTTTAGCATTTACAGGCTCATATAGGCTAATGAGGGGTAAAACAAAGTCTGCAATTGGCTGAAAACGACATGTGAATCACAATTGAGGTTGGTCCATGGCCTAGAGGAAATAATTTTACTAGTTTGTTTATTTGTATACGGGAATTATGGGGCTAAAAAGGCAGCTAGCAACACGCAAAGTACATCGATGCTGAGATGCTTTTGGCGCAATTTTTAAAAAAGTTTGTCGCCATTATTGTGTTTTTTATTTTGGCGTACGTCAATATTTTACACAGTTGGATTCGCTACACTCACAGATGTAAGGAGACACTGGTTGCGTATTATCATCGAATGTTATGCCTGCAAGACGACGTCAATGGTGGTATAACCCAGCTTTATGTTTTTTGGGTAGCTTGTTTCAGATTGATCGTGATGTTTCTGTGATGGATATATTTTGATATGGTCGGAATATCGTGAATCCCAAGAGTTTAAGCTTTTCAATATTAAGTGGCATGACTGGTGCCATTGTATCGAATGTATCTGAGACAGATATTTGCTTCTCGATGATAAAGGTTTAATAAAGTTTGACTGACCTATATGACTGTTTTGTTGATGTTCCTACTGTAGTTTCTTATAGTCCGGTGCGCCTTGTGTATGGAAAATATATGACAAAAGACTATTTTTCGGCGGTGCACCTTATAGTGCAGAAAATATGTTAATACTATTAATTAGGGATGGTCAATACCACATTTTGTTCTAACCAAAACAAAATTCCTACTCTTGAATGATTGATTCTGAAACCCATAAACCTATAACCAGTGTTGGGATAAACATGTTCCTTCGTCACGCGTTCCTGTAACGCAATCACTTTTTCTGGGTAACGAGTACTGTAACGTGTTATTGATAACATTTTATAACTGAACTGTCATTACAACATAGTGCGTTACTTTGTGACCTTTTAGAAACAGACCAAAATTTTGAAAGCCTTCAGGTCTTTATCGGTTCTTCCTCAGCACATGAAGTAACATTCAAACCTCTATCTGCCAACAACACAGCACAGAATATAGTAACCACCACAAGTGGGGATGTTTATATGTACCAACAACGTACAACCAAACCTATTCACGGTGAACCGTATCAAGCACAGGGTATGGGGATACGTAATTTCTTCCTAGTGATATTCTTATACTCTATACTCACATCTAAACTGTATTCATACCAATAAAATTAGATAAAAGAGTCAGCTCATGCACATATCTGGTTGTGTGTCACCAGTAGCGAATAGTAGGCAGCACGTTGGGACGTGTAACAATATTTTTTTGCCAATTATTTACATAAATGTTTTGTTTTTAATTGAATAAAGGTGTTTTTGTACCATTTAGATGCACAACATATTACAAACTGTCCCTTTAAGGTCAGTGCCAACAGCAGAAAGTGTAGAATCATTGTTTACCATTGATGTTCCTGCATGCCTATGCTTTTTGTCTCCCTGATACCAGCTGTCGATCAATTATGGAATCTGAAGTTTGTCAGCCATCGGTGTTTTCCGGACTGTGTTTTTTGTTACTCCTTCCCCTCTCTCGTGTGCAGAGTGGCTTCCCTCCCAGGGAAAGCTTGGCATTCAGACCGTGTATCTGCGCTTTGGTCCACCTTACCAAAGCATGAGACCAAGAGTCCAACCCTTTACAATTAACAAAAATCCCATTGCCACACACTTGACATACCGGTATTGTTTTTGTGTGTTGCAAGTCTATTTTTCTGACGACTTTATGACCGTCTTTGCAAACAGTGTGAGTGTGAATATTAGTCATTCTGTCTGATTCTGAGTCTTGTCTACAACAACAATGGAATCAATTCCAGTATTTTCAAAAAGTTCCCATTGTTCTTCTAAGGGAAAATTGTGTAAAAGGCCACCCGAGCCCCACTTAACTCAAGAAAAACAAGAGAAAACATCCCCTGCTACGATTTACAGAGCCAGCGGCAACATGTTTCTGATGGGAATAAAGTGTCAGAGCAAAAAAGTGTCATTTTAAGGTTTTGGAGGAAAAGAATACAAAGATAGAGGCAGATAATATGTATAATTATCCGTGATGCCGCTAGCATTTTTGCAGCTCACACATTTCCATATCCTTGCGACTATACACACATTTTTTATTTAGAATTTTTTCAACTAGTCTGCGGTAAGTAAAACGCTGGAAAAAAATTTAAAGGAGTACGTGGAAGGTTTTCAGTTCGGTATTTTGAGAGGCCACAACATAATGACAGAGAACAGAATTAGAGGGATGGAATATATGGTTATACAAAATTAAAAAAGAACAAAAATAGAACTGTAATTGGCCTCCATTCCACCTCGACATGCTTTCTCATTCAAAATAAACGTGCTTCACTGCTTAATGCAAATGTGTCAACCAAAGGCATAGTTTTAGCATGGACGGAAGGGACGTGTGCCCAATATTGAGCGATCGAGGTTTTGTTCCCACCAATCAGTGGTGAGCTGTCAGGACCTGCAAGACCTTCTCTGCTGGTCTAAAAGAATAACTGAATCGTGTGGTGTTGATTATATGTTGTCCCTCAATACTTATTCATCCATCCATCTAAATTCCAAATGTTCTGTCAGCTTCCTTTCATTGCGTTTCCATGTGCTTTTATGTTTAAGCATTTACACATTTTAGCTATCAGTTGTTGCGAGGTTTAGAAATCTACCCAGAGGCCTTCACAATAAATCCTGAAAGCAGTGTACCATAACATCATTCTTAGAAAAAGCTGTTGTGTTAGGAAATCAGATTCTAATTTGTCCTCCCAGCACAGATCTTGGGTTACGTCACCAGTTTCACAAACTACGATTGGTCGGGGTGGGTGGGTGTGCTGGTGGGGTTGTCAGCAAGCCACCAAAGTGACTGAGCTGCAAAAGAGATATATTGTTGTGTCGACTTAACAGCTTAATGTCGGACAACTCATAAGCGAGCAAGCCTTTCGCAAGTGAAAAAAGGTTTTATCCGCCACTTTCAGCCCAGCCCTTTGCACTACACCTGCTCTCTCACGCAGTCGGTGTTGACGGCTCCCAAAGCAAACCTGGCAGCGGCCAGCACCGTCAGACCCAGGCAACGGGGCGCCCATGGGGGCCGGCCCAAGTCACCTCTGCTCAAAAATATAATAGGAAGTTTCACTTCAGGAGAGGACACATCACTGTTTCAGACTGGAGCTGAAGGCCTAGGTGTAAAATGCACAGCTCGCTACTGCCCCCATTTTATGTGATCACTTAAAAAAAATGCGCTATATCATTACCAACGCCAAGGTCAAACCCTCGCCCCTGGTGACAACACATTCTGTAAACCACCTAACTTGACTTTTTATTGCCACCTAATAAGCCCTGTCCTTAAACCTTCAGCAGAAGTAATGGTGGTACTGTACCACATGGGCACAACCACAACTTGACCGCATGACTGGAAGCAGCAGGAGCTTGGCGGTTACAAAAACAGTCAACTAATGAGTACGCCGACAAGCCCAGACACATGTATTTAGTTACAGATGATCAAGGATGAGTGCTTGGTGAGTGACGATATGCAGCTCAGGGGGTCTTATCGTGGATGACCCATGAACCACCCTAGCACGGCTAAACACCAGCCACCCCACACACCCCGCCCCCCATAGCCAGCGGTGTTAAGTAATGATCAGTCTCTAAATCACCTCTCCACTGAAACACACAAGCGTCCCAAGATCCCTCGGGCAAACACGTACAGAGATAAGCTGTTGAGCAATGACTTGGTGTGGTGGAAAGTTTCGACAGTACAACACTGTTCCATGCAAGATGATCAATACATATCTCAAGACAACTTAAGCCCAGAGAAATAAAGGAAAATAAACGTAACGCCCTCACCAGAGCGAAAGGTTTCAGACCAATCCATCCCATCCATCCATTATCTGCAGCGCTTATCCTCAGTAGGCTAGCGAGAGCCCTGGTTTCAGACCATTTTTTCTATTTATTCTTTCTTTTTTTTGCCCGTCCAACTGAGGAAACAGAAGCACGGAGAAGTTAATTATGTCAAAGTCACGTTTTTGATAGAAAACAAACCATTAGACTTAAAAAAATAAATGAATAAGATACTTCATTGGATAGAAGGGGAATTTTAAGAGGGACACATTAAGGATGCACCCAAACAGAAATTTGGGGGCGAAAAACGAAAATGTATAACCCTAAGCCGAAATTCAACAACAACACAGCTAGCTCTTTTAACGCGTTTTTATTTTTGTATACCTTGAAAAAGAACAAAATGAATCATTAAAGCTAACTGAATCCTTTTATAACTTCCGGGCAGGCCAAACCCTTTTAACTGGACATCTGTTGAGATATATGAACTGCTTGAGCCGTCCATGCTCAAGACTTTGTTTGCATTGCCCCCTTTTTGCTGGGATTGATGGAATTTTACGTCAATTGGCATACTGCATTATCTTATTTAAGGGGAGGACGGCAGCATTTCTTAAGGTTTTTTTCTAGAGTAGTCTGTGTAGTGTTTATTTGCAGGGAAAAAGCAGCTTCCAAATTAGATTAGCAAAAAGTTGCACTCCAGGCTAGCTAGGGTGTTTTGTTCACAGAATTTTGGGCAGGAGAAAATAATCCCATCTCTACAAACAAAAATGACTTTGCTGTTTGTTATTAGTGGGGCGGGGTTCTGGAAAAAAGCATCTCAAAACCATCGTAAAGATTTTGGAACAGGAAGCTGTCAACCAGACATTCTGCTATCACCTATATTTTTTGTTGAAGATGTCTGTGTTTTGTTTATTGATGCCCTTAAAATGCAGTCTGGTCATCCTGGAAGGGAGTTTACCTTATGTGTGGTCCCTTCTCAAAGTTTCTTTATTTTCCTCAAGCTGAGGTTTGAGTTTTTCCTTGCCCTCATGTAGGTTTTATGGTAGTTTTTCCCTGCGAGCCGCATGTCCTGCATGTTTTGGAGGTCTCTCTGCTCCAACACAGGTGATGATCAAATAAACATGACTTGACTTTACCTCTATGTCTTCATTGCAAGTTCAAAATCCATGATGTCTTCTCTCCTTATTTTGAGTGTCTACATAAGTATAAACTTATGATCAGCTTTGTCATGATAACATGTAAACATTAGCCGAAGTCCAAACAATTAGAGAAAAACATGTTATACACAAAGTCGGAAGCTCGTACGTAGGTCATCACCGTGCATCCATTTGTTTTTTTATACATTCATTTTGGTTCAAATACTGCAACATTTTGGGTGTTGTTTTCCTTTTATTGTTCAAAAAAGGTATTCAGCAAAATATGATTGCCCTTTGTGAATTTCGACATATATAATTCAATGGAATGAGTCACCTGACAGCTTGAATTGTGAAAAGTGTTTCCATTACTTTTTGCAAAAAAAGATCTTTTTTGACACGTCTCAGAGATCACCTTCAGAGATTGCAAATATTTTATGGTAACATACTTACAGTGCCCTTCAATACTGCTGTGTAAAAACTGTTTGGAAAAAAACTGAAATGCAAGACTCCTTTGTTACTTTGATCTCTGCAGATACATATGCATATAATTACTTCATCCAGCTGGAAGTATTTTTGCGTCCAATCTACAGACGTTAACCTTCAACATTGACTGAAAATTTTGGTTCGACACATACTTCCCCCTGGAGCGACAGGGTTCCATGAACTAGTTACCACCAGGAAGGAATGTCATCATCAGGTCAGAGCATGCAGGAATATTATTTGATATCATGGCATCATGCGCCGTGTGTCAGGAGGACCAGAACAGAGCAGGAGACCCCAGAGCGTTCGTTACAAGTCTTTATTTGGGGAAGCGTACAGGGTTAGCGGGAGACGCGATGACCGTCGGACGTCAGCAGCAAAGCCGTGAAGACAACTTCGGAACACGTAGCCAATCGTAGCGTGGGACAGAAGCAGGTCGAGTTTACCTGGACTGGAGAGAAGATCGTAGCGTGGGACGGAAGCAGGTCGGATCGGAGGCAGGCAGGCAGAATCAGGTAAACAGGTCAAGAAGGCACAGGTAATCGGGAGAGTCATTCGGGGTACAGAAGTAATCCTCAGACGAAGAGGTCTCGGCGTAGCGTGCTTAAAAAGGGAACATAAACCAATCAGGAAGCACATTCCAGCGCGTCAGATGATTACCCCAGGTGGCTCCACTTAGGTAATCATGACACCGTGTCCTGTTGAATTGATTGTAACAGTCCATCATTGTCTGATAAAAAATACTCTGCAATAAGCATTGGGATAAAACTAAACGTTTGAAAAACTTACAGTATTTTCATGACTATAAGGTGCACCTAAAAGCCTTTATTTTTTTCAAAAGCTGACCATGTGCCTTATGATACAGTGCGCCTTATATATGGATCAATATTGAGTCGCAACTTCTCGCAACTGAGGCAAGCAGCCGCCGACTAGATTTTCCCCCGTAGACGAAGTAGTCCGCGGTGTATGCTGGGATAGATATACTGGGGTTTCATTTCCTAAACAAAGAGTCAATCATCATTTGAATCGGTCACTATTGGATAAAGTTATTTGGAGGTAAATGAGGCGGGTCCTTCATAGCATTTAGAGGCTTCCATAGGCTAAAGCAGGGCAAAACAAAGCCTGCAATTGGCCGAAAAAGATCTGAATCACGTTTGGTTGGTCTGCTGACTGTAGTCTGTATTTGTAACCAGGAATTATGGTGCTAAACAGACAGCTAGCAACAAGCAACTTCCATCGATGCATATGCCTCTCGGCAGATTTTTTTTCTTTTATTTGTCGGCATTATTGCGTGTTTTGGAGTGTGGAAATATTTTACTCGGTTGGATTTACTACACTCACGGATGTGAGAGGACCATGGTTTTGTATTATTACTGAATGTGATGGCTGCAAGACTTCTTTGGTGGGCTTTATATTTTCCCAGTGTCTTGTTTCGGACTGATCTTGATGTTTCTGTGATGAGTCTATTTGTAAATTATATTCAATTCAATTCTATCCATCTATCTACTCTGGTCATATCCCTCGAGAGGTACGAGTGTATGAAAAAAAAGAATTTATGACTGAGAAGTATGTTAGCGAGGGGTCAAGGTTGAAAGGAGGATTAAAGCATCTCTACTTTCCACCATTCAACAAGGTAGTCCACAGCCTTTTTTGAACCACGGACCAAATCATTGACTGAGAATCAGTTCATTGTCTGACAAAATATTAAGAGCCTGGCTCAAGAACGGCATTTAACATTTTCGAAAAAATAATAATGAATGATAATGATTATAATAATGTAATGTAATAATAACAACATTATTAATAAAAATGAGCGTAAATCCACTATGAAGTCATCACACTAAAGTTGCATTAATTAATTTCCTGAACCCCTTATCTTATTGAGGGTTTTGGAATGTGGGAGAAAACTGGTTAGCCATAGGGCACAGGGGAAGAAAATGTCCAAACTCCACACAAGGAGGTCAGTGTTAATTTTTGGTGGTAGGAAGAAGAACGGTATTTATTTACAAAACTAAGACAGTTTTATACGAAAAATTAAAAAAAACAAGTGGGTACAAAGCTATTAACAAAATGCCCAAACAAGAAAACGGATACAAAAAACAAACCTGGAACCGGAAAAATGCAAGGAGTAAAATAAGGAGAAACAGACCACAAACAAACGTGGCATCGTGGTGGAATAAAGTTACAGTGACAAAATAACTAAAAAATGACAATGACAATGGTATATAAAGGGCGAGGATGTTGGGGCACAGGTGTGTGGAGATTTAAAAAACCTGTTTCTAGTTCCAAAGCCGGTAGGGGCCCTCTGGAAAAAAGAGGTATGTCAGACCCAAACAGCCAGTAGTTTGAATTGAACCCGGGACCTCTGAACTGTGAGGCCAATGTCCTACTAGCAACACACTCTGGTTAATATGGTATCAAATAACATAAAACGTCATGTTGATACTCATGCCAATTAATTAAAAATACAAATGTTCCAAAAGAAAAACCCCGTAAAAAGCTTGTTGGTGTTATGTGGTCTCAGTGTCATGTACTTGACTTAGGGATTTATGGAACCTCCAACTATGTTGCCAAAAGTTATTCCATAGCGACAAGTTTGTTTACAATCGTTCCAGAATGACGTTCTCCACGCTGATTCCTGTAAGCTCAAAATTTTGGTTTGGTTCATCCTTCACTGTATCTCTGGCAGGCGGAAATCCTTGATTCCAGCGTGACAGTTCCACCACCCTACAGGAAGCAGCATAACACCCCAAAGCCCCAGTTTAAGTTCAGTCTGAAACGTAGCATTGTTAGTAAAAAACAAAATGTATATAACATATTTCTCTTTCTGTGCGGCCCGTTCCAAACTACCAACAACCCAGTACCTGTCCGCAGCCTGGTGGTTGCCGACCGCTGATCTAATGCACTGTTTTCTGTGTTACACCAGACTTTGTTTGGGGAAGGGAAATATCCGGTCCCACTCAACCTCAAGCTATCCTCCCTGTGGGAAGAGCAGCTGGGCTCATCCCCGATTTGCTTCGCTTCGCCAGACGGTTGTCAATTGGAATGCTTCAATCTGCTTGACCGAGAAACGAATGACACTAACACCATTAGTAATCTCAGTGACAAACTCATATTTCAAGTCAAAGTATAGTGCACACACTACATATACTAAAAGCTTTACTTGTTTGTTTTGTCTCACTGTTGTCTGTCCACAGATGCATTGCAGTGCAGTTGCAAGATGGCTTTGAATCATTGACACCTTGACACACAAGCTGACCCACCATGATAAGCTTTTGGACAATTGAGGAGGGTTGGAAAAGCTGGGAAAACGTAGGAGGGATGATCTCAACCGCAGTTCTTGCTCACGGTCTTTTTATATGAGCGAAGAATGACTTTTTTCTGCACCTCAGCTGGGGGGAATGCAGCCTCTGGCCATAAAAAAAGGAAGTCATACAATACGTGTTGCAGATGGTGCTATGGGATCATGCGGTTCTCTTAAATGGTTGCATCTGCATGGCTGCGCATATATGTGCGTGAGTTTCTACTCTGTGATGGACTGTGACCAGGTACAGTCGAGAAACAAAGGACCGAGAGATAACAAAAGCCAGAAACACAGTTCACTAACATGACCTAGGGGTTGCTGGTACAAACACGGATAGGGAGTAGCAAGAGTTCCTGTGAAAATGATCAAATGTTTCTCAACTTCAATAGGATTTGTTTTGGTTCCCATTCAGGATAAAAGAAAGTATTGCAACCATCAATGAAAACATAAGGAGGAGTGAGGACAGAAGATGACAGCTTAAGGGCTAATTAGAGGCCTGCTGTGTTTTGTTGTTTACATCGCTGTCGAGTGTGCTTCAAATAGCACATTTGCAATGAATCATTTTGACATTTACTTGGATTTAAAAACTGTTACTTTTCCTCTACTTAGAGTTCCCTTCATTTTTGTCTATACAGTTTCTTGGAAAATGCACACTTCTGGCAAAAAACATTTTCAGAAATCTACTTTTGTTTCATGACAAAACCCATCATGCATTCGGCAGCAGACAACACAAAGCAAATGCTATCCCAGAGACAGTTTGCCGAGGGCTGTGTGTGTGAGTGTGTGTGTGTTGGGTCGACGTGACTCTTTGTATGTGCAACTGTGATAGGCTGGTGGATGCTGTCAGTCAAACCGCAGGGCGGGCACTCAAATCAATGGGTCCACCCAAAACAAACCACAAAGCACGGCGACAGCTAGTATTTTAGCAGCTAGTTACATTGAAAAGAAATTCATAAATTAAATCAGACTTTGTGGAAAGTCAGAAGAGTGCAAAGAAATGCCGATCAAAAGCGGGTGGCCGGTAGATTGTTGTCGGGTCCGGAAGGATACTAAGGCGTCAGGATAGAAAGCAATAGTGTGTTGACTTGAGTTAAAACTAACTATTGAATTTTCATGAAATCAAATTTATGCAGACTTTTTATAACATTTTTATTTAATTGAAGCTTTTATTGTATAAAAAGTGTGGTCTTTAAGTGTTATCTTGTGGAATGACAGTTCATCAACTGTCCATTGAGGAGCAGGCTACCGTTCGTCCTTCAACTGCTGCAAATTTGTTTTATTGTGAGCTGTATCCAGGTCCTCCCCTACACTCCGATTTACTTCAACCTGAGCGGTTGTAAGTGCCTTCAAGCCAATGAATGGGTTTAGCAATAAACAATCCATTTCAGAGGAAGCTCAATGGTGGTCCTAATATGGTGCTGTTTCACCCACTGTTGATCCAATGGGGAGAAGAAACGTAACACGGGCAAAAGGTCCATTATTACTGAATAGCCTGCAGACTAAATCATTCTTTGTAAGACTCTATTGGAAACTTGGGCAATATGGAGACTACAAGCTATTTTATTGGCCTTGATACTCAAAGCAAGATCCTTCACAGCGGTTTGGAAACGTGGCTATTTTGGAGTCGAATGCTCATAACTTTGCCATCCTGTTGTAAAAGTCTGCAAAAGATGTTCCCTCTAACTTTCTGTCTAGGCACGCATCACGGCTAGATCCTAAAGGGGCCAGACTAGATGTTCTGCAGTGTGCAAAGCAATGCCCGACCCTCTGTTGTGTTTGTTAAAGGTTGTTGTGAAATATTAAACCGAATGTGTACATATAAACAGGAAGGGTCTGTAACTCTAATGTTGTGACTACAAGTTATGTTACTGTGTTATTCTGCTACTTTTTAAGTGTAAATGACTGAATTCCCCCGCATTCCTCATTTTCCCACGTTGTCACATACAACTCTCAATCTGCCAACAGCAATCTCTGCAGGGTGGGCATGCTTGTATTAACTACAACGTAAAACTAAATCATGGTGGCACTGTGTCAAAAACAGAATATGAGGTGGTTGAATTGTTCCTCATGGAGATGTTTCCCCTACCGTTTTTATTTGAATCTAAGCCAAATTTACAACTATAAAATACTAAACTCAAGGTCATTATATACAGTATGCGCGTATTTGGTTGTGTGTCGCTAATTTCAAATAGTAATCAGCGCTTGAAGAGGGAGGGCCTTATACAGGGACAACAAACCAACAGGAAATCAACGGGGCAAGCGTAATCAAAGAATTGATGGTAAAAGTGTGCTGAATTTGGGTCTTTTTCTTTGTGAAATTATTTTTGCAATACACCATGCCTGGAGAAAAAAATAAAACTTATTCAGCAGTACCTAGAAATGAAGAAGGAAATATTCAAGTGGTTTGAAGTCCAGAGACAAAATAGATATGGAATGTCTCGACTAATTGTTGTTTTGCAAGCTCTCAAGATTGTACAAGCCAAGAAATATGAAGGCTTCACTGATTCCATAGGCCTGTGTACATGTTTTCTTCTATTTATTTTAGTATGTGGCTGTTCTAAAACAGTGTTAAGAGTTTGGCTTCCTGGCAAATATATATGGTAATTTGTGACTATTTTCAGAGTAATGTGCTAATTTTTGGTGTTGGTAATCTGGTGTGTAACATATTTACTTTTAAAATGAAGTAACAAGTAACTGTAACTAATTACTCTGCCCAACAATGGTAAAACATTAGACCCAACAAATCACATTCAGTACCCTTATTAGAGGAGCAATGAGAATGAGAAAAATACATTGGGAGAGTTAGAAGGTCAGAGAGAGAATGATCACATTGAGAGTGAGAGAGAGAGAGAGAGAGAGAGAGAGAGAGAGAGAGAGAGAGAGAGAGAGAGAGAGAGAGAGAGAGAAACACGGAAAGAAAGGGTAAAAAGAAAGAGAGAAAAAAATGCATTGTGGAAGGAAAAATGGGAAGAAAGAGAGAGAGAATTTCAAGCAGAAAGAAAGAGAGAGAGAGAGAAAGAGAAAGTAAGGAGGAGAGAAAAGGAGTGATGTTAAGACATAAAGACAGAAAGAAAGAGCAAAACAAAAGCGAGAAATAGTGTGAGATAGAAAGAATAACAAAGAGAGAGAGATAATTTTATATGGATAGAAAAACAAAGAAGAAAAAAGAGGCAGAGAGTGAGAAAAAAAGTCTTCATTAAAAAGAGAGAAAGAGAGACAGTGAGAGAAAGAAAGAAATAAAGAAAGAAAGAAAGAAAGAAAGAAAGAAAGAAGACACACATAGAGAAATACAATGACATTAAATGATCTGCAAAGAGAGTCAGAGAGAAAGAGAGAGAGAGAGTGAGAGTGAGAGAGCGAGAGAGAGTGACTGAGAGAGAGAGAAAGTGAGAGAGAGAGAGAGAGAGAGTCTGAGAGAGTGGGGGTGACAGAGCAAGAGAGAGAGTGAGAGAGAGAGAGACTGAGAGAGTGAGAGAGTGAGAGTGACAGAGAGTGAGAGTGACAGAGAGAGAGAGAGAGTCTGAGAGAGTGAGGGTGACAGAGCAAGAGAGAGAGAGAGAGAGAGAGACTGAGAGAGTGAGAGTGAGAGAGTGAGAGTGACAGCGAGTGAGAGTGATAGAGAGAGAGAGAGCGAGGGAGAGAGAGGGAAGAGGAGAGAAAGAGAGTTTAGAGGAGCAGCCAGTTGTTCTTGTCTCACTGCATGTAGTTTTGCAGCAGGCATTTCTCGACTTGGACGCCCATGGACGCTCATGTCAGGAATAGGAGCCGAGGACGCGGGACACGCCGGTGATCTGCAGGTCCTAATTGACCCATTCGAGCCACGTTCACTTCCTGCTCAGGTAGGACTGACTTGACACTGCTGAATTCCGCTCCAGTCTGATATACATCCTGCCACGTGTTTGTGATTAAAACCCCTCAATGTCATTCGATCTTTCTCTGCAATTGTTCCATTTATGATCAAATGGATGCATTTGCTGCTCTTTGATGCTCCTTGTTTAATATGCAATGAATTTTGTACAAAGATTGAAGTTCATAACCACATTTACTGTCAATGCGCCTAAATAGGGGTTTCAAAAAGCCACTCTACAGAAGAAAAATGGTTTTGAAGTGCAAATAACTGCTTCAGTTTTCCAGTGTTCAATTCCGCTGATGTAAGCATGTCTTACCATCGGCCCATTCCCTTTCTATAATGCCAAGAAGAAACATTTCATGGTGGCCCCGTGGAACATTCATGATTTAAGAGTCTGTCTCTGTCCCTTGTGACAAGTGGCCGTCCAGATAGTTTGCCTAAGTGTGGCCAATTTTAAATGGACGTGCACAATTCCTCCCTTTAATGACTGATAGAATATGCTATATGTTATAAAGGGCATATAAGGCTCAACTGTTCATCATCCTAACGGGCCTCAGTGGCATGTGCATGCAGCCCAATTGAAATTGACAAAGAGATTCGGGTTTGGGGTCACATGCTCCCCCCTCGAGTAAAATTCCAGTCACATGTGGTTTCACCCTGGAATTCTGCCCTGACCAAGTTAAGGAAAGGGAAAGAAAAAGGCTTAACTTTCAAGTGTGTGTTGATTAGTCAGTCTAATATGCAGCCCAGGGTTGGGTAGTTACTTTAACTGGATTACTTTCAATTTCTTTTGGATTACTCCAATACCAAATATGCTAATGAAAGACAAAAGAAACTAAATATGAATAAAATGATGACTCACAACACGGGGTAAGCTTTCTCTCCTGGCTTTTATCTCTTTGATCTCCGGAGAAACTAACATAAAATGCGACAGAAACAAAATGAAAATAAATCCAAACAGCTTGCCAACATCATTTTTGCCGTTCTATGTATTCCGTTACTCCCCAAGCCTGCACAAAATTTAGTAATTTTATTCATATTTAGTTTCTTTTGTCTTTTATTAGCATATTTGGTATTGGAGTAATCCAAAAGTAATTAAAAGTAATCCAGTTAAAGTAACCCTACCCAACCTTGCAGCCAGTCAAGCAATTCCAACTCCTCACTGCAACATTTAAGTGACTCTGACAGACTTGTCAGATTGGGTCTACAATGCTGTCCTTTAAAATGAATGGATTCAGAGTGGGTGACGCTCTATCTCAAATACAATATGTTGGCAGCCCTAGCACAGAGAAAAGACAGGGAACAACTTTGTCTGTTGAGGAGTAAAGGGGCTATATAAAAGTTTGTGAAAAAATTCATATCGTGGTTCATCCCGTTGGCCCCCTTGTGAAACAAACAACCGTCTGTCCCTCTTTGCAGAAACCAACAAATGTGTCTTCAATTAGGCCCTCCGAGCTCCTTTCTATTACTTACAGAGTCTGCGTACTCACTCTACTATATGTCTGTGTCAACCCTCTGTTTCATAATCAGACTCTTCATTTCCTTAAGTCAACCCTTACATTTGGTATTTCAATTGTCAGCTCATGGTACACATTACAAAAAATGTTTTTATTATTTGTAATCAACTGAAGCATACACATGCTTGCTATGACAAAAGCAAAAAGGCCGTTTATGTGCCCTGGTTGTTATGCTAGCGCTTTACCTCGGTTTTCTACTTTCTTTGTCAAACAAAGTGGTCCTTGTGTCAGGAGGATTCCCGGTGGAGATCCGTGTCGTGTTTGCAGTTAGTGGTGCATAAGGTGAACTTTTTTAGGAAGTAGCGATTCAATTTAAAGCTTTGAATGAGGGACTGTTTAATCGAGAGGCACTACCACCAAAAGAAAACTAAATGTTCTGTCCTGTGCAATGGCTCAACAGTGCTCATGTTAAGCCCTAATTTGATTCGGAGAGAAAAAGTTCCTCAAAACATAAGCACCGAGCACCTGTTTCCTTGATCTTTAGACAGTCTTTTCCCACATCGTTTACATGCCTTAAGAGCTATATACTAAATCTCTGTCTTTGGTTTTCTGACATATAATGACCGTCAGAAGCAATGTTCCCTCTAAGCTGCGTGTGTGCGCAATTGCGCACTACCCAGAGCTTTTCCGCGCACAAGAAAATCTAGCCAGCTCACAAAAATCAGGGCTCGAAATTTCTAATTAAGAAGTGAATTAAGTCAAAGTTACAGTGCATGAAGGTAAAAATACAACGGTTCCCCTGACGTTGTGTTCTAAATGCGGTACTTTGAAGTCAAAGTCGAAGTAGAACTAAGTTGAGTAGTCAGTAGAGTTTTTCGAGAACCGGCTTCTTCGGCTCGGCTCACTAAAAAGAACCGTCTCTTTCGGGTCCTAAACGCCTCTTTAGGTTGTTTTTGCTTCTTTCATCATATAGGGATCAAATATTATGTAAAATTATGCACAAAATGACTTAAAGGAAGGGGAATAGAACAAAAAAGAAAAAAATACCAGATTGCGGGAGGACAAAAAAAGAAGGAAAAATTCAGAAAAAAAACTGAAAAAAAGAAAAGAAAGAAACAAAGGAAGCAAAGTAAATAGAGAACAAAAAGAAAAAAGTAACAGCCCGGAAAAAATAAACACAATCATATATTTTTTAAAGGAATTTTAAAAAAAAAATTGGAAAAAAAAAACAGGGAAAAGAAGAAAAAGTTTGTGTTGCATTCAAATAATTTCCAATTATACCAAGTCAATCTTGTTGCCAACATTGAACTTTCACTAAAAAATGTGATTAAATACAGTTGTGTATCGTGCAACCGACTAAATAAGCCCCCAAAAATGTTAGTATTATGTGACAAAAGATGCCAGGAAAAAAAGAAATGGAAATCTTGTGAAAGAATTGTTGTAAAAACGACTGACGTTTGTTGGCCGTACAACCTTTGCAATAATACATGAGTCAATTCATTCAAAAGTGAAAAAAAATTTTGCATTGACGGAAACTCAGCAAAATGTAACGTGATGTCAAGTTTTGGACATGTTTGATAATGACTTAGTTGCCACACTTGGGATTGCTCACTGTTGTTTCAAGTGTTGCTCACCGACTTTGTGTGAATGCTCAGACCCGTGGAAAATTAGAGGGAACATTGATCAGAAGCCAATTTACAAGTCACAGGTGTGTCCCTCTTTTCATTCCAGTACTTGAAATATC